>NW_022141996.1:0-52458 GCF_007565055.1 Rhinopithecus roxellana | reverse complement strand
TAAAATATATACGTATAAAAATAGATATAATAGATTCAGGTATAAAATATAGACAGTAGATAGATATAGGTATAAAATATAGTTATAATAGATATAGGTATAAATTATAGATATAATAGATATAATAGATATAGGTATAAAATATAGACATAATTGATATAATAGATATAGGTATGAACTATAGATATAACAGATATGATGGATATAGGTATC
Source organism: Rhinopithecus roxellana (assembly GCF_007565055.1). NCBI lineage: Eukaryota > Metazoa > Chordata > Mammalia > Primates > Cercopithecidae > Rhinopithecus > Rhinopithecus roxellana. The sequence goes on along the minus strand of NW_022141996.1, from coordinate 52,245 downwards.
AAAATATAGATATAATAGATATAGGTATAAATATAGATATAGTGGATATAATAAATATACGTATGAAATATAGACATAAAAGATAAATTGATATAGGTATAAAATATAGACATAATAGATATAATAGATAACGATGTAAAATATAGACATAATAGAAACAATGGATATTGGTATAAAATATAGAAATTATAGATATAGGAATAAATTATAGACATAGATATAATAGATATAGGTATAAAATATAGACATAATAGATAAAATATAGGTATAAAATATAGACATAATAGATACAATAGATATAGGTATAAGATATAGACATAATAGATAGATATAGGTATAAAATATAGACGTAATAGATATAATATATATAGGAATAAAATAGAGACATAATAGTTATAATATTTATAGGTGTAAAATATAGACAGAATAGATAAAATAGATATAGGTATAAAATATAGACATAATTGATATAATAGATATAGATATAAATATAGACATAATAGATATAAAATATATAGTTATAAAATATAGACAGAATAGATATGATAGATATAGGTATACAATATAGACATAATAGATATAATAGATATAGGTATAAAATACATTCGTAATAGATATAATAGATATAGGTATAAAATATAGACATAATAGATATAACAGATATCGGTGTAAAATATAGACATTATAGATATAATAGATATAGATATAAAATATAGACATAATAGATATAATAGATTAGGTACGAAATATAGACATAATAGATATAGGTATAAAATACAGACAGAATAGATATGACAGATATAGTTATAAAATATAGACATACGATTTATAATAGACATAGGTATAAAATACAGACATAATAGATATAGGTATAAAATATAAACATAATAGATATAATAGATATAGGTATAAAACATAGACATAATACGTATAATAGATAAAGGTATAAAATATAGACATAATAGATACAGGTATAAAATATAAACATAATAGATATAATAGATGTAGGTATGAAATACAGACAAAACAGATAAAATAGATATAGGTATAAATTATAGACATAATGAGTATAATTGATATAGGTATAAAATATAGACATAATAGATATAATAGACATTGGTATACAATATAGACATAACAGATATAATAGATATAGGTATAAAATATAGACATAATAGATATAATAGATAAAGGTAGAAAATATAGATATAATAGATATAGGTATAAAATATAGATATAATAGATATACGTATAAAATATAGTTATAATTGATATAGTCATAAAATATGGAAATAATAGATATAATAGATATCGATATAAAATATAGATATAATAGATATAATTATAAAATATAAATCTAATAGATATAATAGATATAGGTAGTAAATATAGATATAAGAAATATAGGTATAAAATATAGTTATAATCGATATAGGTATAAAATATAGACATTATAGATATACTAGATATAGGTATAAAATATAGTTATAATAGATAAAGGTATAAATTATAGATATAATAGATATAGGTATAAAATATAGACATAATGGATATCATAGATATAGGTATAAACTATAGATATAATGGATATAATGGATATAGGTATCAAATATAGATATAATAGATATAGGTATAAAATATAGATATAGTGGATATAATAAATATAGGGATGAAATATAGACATAACAGATATAATAGATATAGGTATTAAATATAGATATAATAGATTACGAAATAAAATATAGATATAATAGATATAATGGATATTGGTATAAAATATAGACATAATAGATATAAGTATAAACTATAGACATAATAGATATAATAAATATAGGTATAAAATATAGACATAATAGATAAAATAGATATAGGTATAAAATATAGACATAATAGATACAATAGATATAGGTATAAAATATAGACATAATAGATAGATATAGGTATAAAATATAGACGTAATAGTTATAATATATATAGGAATAAAATAGAGACATAATAGATATAATATTTATAGGTGTAAAATATAGACAGAATAGATAAAATAGATATAGGTATAAAATATAGACATAATTGATATAATAGATATAGATATAAAATATAGACATAATAGATATAAAATATATAGTTATAAAATATAGACAGAATAGATATGATAGATATAGGTATAAAATATAGACATAATAGATATAATAGATATAGGTATAAAATATAGACATATTAGATATAGGAGTAAAATGCAGACATCATAGATATAATAGATAAAGGTATGAAATATAGATATAATAGATATAGGTATAAAATATAGATGTAATAGATATAATAGATACACGTATAAAATATAGATATAATTGATATAGGCATAAAATATAGATGTAATAGATATAATAGATATAAGTATATAATATAGATATAATAGACATAATTATAAAATATAAATATAATAGATATAATAGATATAGGTATGAAATATAGATATAAGAAATATCGGTATAAAATATAGTTATAATAGATAGAGGTATAAAATATAGACATAATAGATATAATAGATAGAGTTATAAAATATAGACATAATAGATATAGATATAGGTATAGAATATAGACATAATAGATATAATAGATATAGGTATAAAATATAGACATAATAGATATAATAGATATAGGTATAAAATACTGACATAATAGATATAATAGTATAGGTATGAAATATAGATATAATAGACATACCTATAATATATAGACATAATAGATATAATAGATATAGGTATAAAATATAGTCATAATAGATATAAGAGATATAGGTATAAAATCTAAACATAATAGATGTAGGTATAAAATAGAGACATAATAGATATAAAAGATATATGTATAAAATATCGACATAATAGATATAGGTATAAAATATAGACATAATAGGTATAGGTATACAATATAGACATAATGGATATAATAAATATGGGTATAAAATATAGACGCAATATATTTAGGTATAAAATATAGACATAATATATATAATAGATGTAGGTATAATATATAGACCTAGTAGATATCATAGATATAGATATAAAATATAGACATAATAGATATAATAGATAAAGACATAATAGATATAATAGATATAGGTAAAAATATAGACATAATAGATATAATAGATATAGTTATAAAATATAGACATAATAGATATAATAGATAGAGGTAAAAAATGTGGACATAATAGATATTATAGATATAGGTGTAAAATATAGACATAATAGATATAATAGATATAATAGAGGTATAAAATATACATATAATAGATATAATAGATAGAGGTGTAAAATATAGACATAATAGATATAATTGATAGAGGTATAAAATGTAAACATAGTAGATAGAATATATAGACGTATAAAATATAGACATAATATATATAATAGATATAGTTATAAAATAGAGACATAATAGACATAATAGATATAGGTATAAAATATAGACATAATTGATAAAATAGATATAAACATAATAGATATAATAGATATAGGTATGAAATATAGATATAATAGATAAAATAGATATAGGTGTAAAACATAGACATAATCGATATAGGTATAAAATATAGACATAATAGGGGGGCAGAGCAAGATGGCCGAATAGGAACAGCTCCAGTCTCCAACTCCCAGCGCGAGCGACACAGAAGACCGGTGATTTCTGCATTTTCAACTGAGGTACTGGGGTCATCTCACTAGGGAGTGCCGGACAATCGGTGCTGGTCAGCTGCTGCAGCCTGACCAGCGAGAGCTGAAGCAGGGCGAGGCATCGCCTCACCTGGAAGTGCAAGGGGGAAGGGAATCCGTTTTCCTAGCCAGGGGAACTGAGACACACAACACCTGGAAAATGGGGTAACTCCCACCCCAATACGGCGCTTTAAGCAAACAGGCACACCAGGAGAATATATCCCACGCCTGGCCGGGAGGGTCCCACGCCCACGGAGCCTCCCTCACTGCTAACACAGCAGTCTGCCGCGATCTATCGGCAAGGCAGCAGCGAGGCTGGGGGAGGGGCGCCCGCCATTGCTGAGGCTTAAGTAGGTAAACAAAGCCGCTGGGAAGCTCGAATTGGGTGGAGCTCACAGCAGCCCAAGGAAGCCTGCCTGTCTCTGTAGACTCCACCTCTGGGGACAGCGCACAGCTGAAGACCAACAGGGGAAACAGCGGGGGCCGGTGCAGACGCGAACGACTCTGTCTGACAGCTTTGGGGAGAGCTGTGGATCTCCCAACTCGGAGGCTGACATCTGAGAACCGACAGACTGCCTGCTCAGGTGTGTCCCTGACCCCTGAGTAGCCTAGCTGGGAGAAATCCCCCACTAGGGGCAGTCTGACACCCCACACCTCACAGGGTGGAGTACACCCCTGAGAGGAAACTTCCAAAGGAAGAATCAGACAGGTACACTCGCTGTTCAGCAATATTCTATCTTCGGCAACCTCTGCTGCTGATACCCAGGCAAACAGGGTCTGGAGTGGACCTCAAGCAATCTCCAACAGACCAACAGACAGTCCTTCTGACTGTCAGAAGGAAAATTATCAAACAGGAAGGACACCTATACCAAAACCCCATCAGTACGTCACTACCATCAAAGACCAGAGACAGATAAAACCACAAAGATGGGGAAGAAGCAGGGCAGAAAAGCTGGAAATTCAAAAAATAAGAGCGCATCTCCCCCTGCAAAGGAGCGCAGCCCATCGCAAGCAACGGATCAAAGCTGGTCAGAGAATGACTTGGACGAGAGGAGAGAAGAAGGCTTCAGTCCATGAAACTTATCAGAGCTAAAGGAGGAATTACGTACCCAGCGCAAAGAAACTAAAAATCTTGAAAAAAGAGTGAAAGAATTGACAGCTAGACTAATTAATGCAGAGAAGATCATAAACGAAATGACAGAGATGAAAACCATGACACGAGAAATACGTGACAAATGCACAAGCTTCAGTAACCGACTCGATCAACTGGAAGAAAGAGTATCAGCGATTGAAGATCAAATGAATGAAATGAAGCGAGAAGAGAAACCAAAAGAAAAAAGAAGAAAAAGAAATGAGCAAAGCCTGCAAGAAGTATGGGATTACGTAAAAAGACCAAATCTACGTCTGATTGGGGTGCCTGAAAGTGAGGGGGAAAATGGAACCAAGTTGGAAAACACTCTTCAGGATATCATCCAGGAGAACTTCCCCAACCTAGTAGGGCAGGCCAACATTCAAATTCAGGAAATACAGAGAACGCCACAAAGATACTCCTCCAGAAGAGCAACTCCAAGACACATCATTGCCAGATTCACCAAAGTTGAAATGAAGGAAAAAATCTTAAGGGCAGCCAGAGAGAAAGGTCGGGTTACCCACAAAGGGAAGCCCATCAGACTAACAGCAGATCTCTCAGCAGAAACTCTACAAGCCAGAAGAGAGTGGGGGCCAATATTCAACGTTCTTAAAGAAAAGAATTTTAAACCCAGAATTTCATATCCAGCCAAACTAAGTTTCATCAGTGAAGGAGAAATAAAATCCTTTACAGATAAGCAAATGCTTAGAGATTTTGTCACCACCAGGCCTGCCTAACAAGAGACCCTGAAGGAAGCCCTAAACATGGAAAGGAACAACCGGTACCAGCCATCGCAAAAACATGCCAAAATGTAAAGACCATCGAGGCTAGGAAGAAGCTGCATCAACTAATGAGCAAAATAACCAGTTAATATCATAATGGCAGGATCAAGTTCACACATAACCATATTAACCTTAAATGTTAATGGACTAAATGCTCCAATGAAAAGACACAGACTGGCAAACTGGATAAAGAGTCAAGACCCATCAGTCTGCTGTATTCAGGAGACCCATCTCACATGCAGAGACATACATAGGCTCAAAATAAAGGGATGGAGGAAGATCTACCAAGCAAACGGAGAACAAAAAAAAGCAGGGGTTGCAATCCTTGTCTCTGATAAAACAGACTTTAAACTATCCAAGATCAAAAGAGACACAGAAGGCCATTACATAATGGTAAAGGGATCAATTCAACAGGAAGAGCTAACTCTCCTAAATATATATGCACCCAATACAGGAGCACCCAGATTCATAAAGCAAGTCCTTAGAGACTTAAAAAGAGACTTAGACTCCCATACAATAATAATGGGAGACTTCAACACTCCGCTGTCAACATTAGACAGATCAACGAGACAGAAAGTTAACAAGGATATCCAGGAATTGAACTCATCTCTGCACCAAGCTGGACCTAATAGACATCTATAGAACTCTCCACCCCAAATCAACAGAATATACATTCTTCTCAGCACCACATCGCACTTATTCCAAAATTGACCACATAATTGGAAGTAAAGCACTCCTCAGCAAATGTAAAAGAACAGAAATTATAACAAACTGTCTCTCAGACCACAGTGCAATCAAACTAGAACTCAGGACTAAGAAACTCAATCAAAACCGCTCAACTACATGGAAACTGAACAACCTGCTCCTGAATGACTACTGGGTACATAACGAAATGAAAGCGGAAATAAAGATGTTCTTTGAAACCAATGAGAACAAAGATACAACATACCAGAATCTCTGGGACACATTTAAAGCAGTGTGTAGAGGGAAATTTATAGCACTAAATTCCCACAAGAGAAAGCAGGAAAGATCTAAAGTTGACACTCTAACATCACAATTAAAAGAACTAGAGAGGCAAGAGCAAACACATTCAAAAGCTAGCAGAAGGCAAGAAATAACTAAGATCAGAGCCGAACTGAAGGAGATAGAGACACAAAAAACCCTCCAAAAAATCAATGAATCCAGGAGTTGGTTCTTTGAAAAGATCAACAAAATTGACAGACCGCTAGCAAGGCTAATAAAGAAGAAAAGAGAGGAATCAAATAGATGCAATAAAAAATGATAAAGGGGATATCACCACTGACCCCACAGAAATACAAACTACCATCAGAGAATACTATAAACGCCTCTAGCAAATCAACTAGAAAATCTAGAAGAAATGGATAATTTCCTGGACACTTACACTCTCCCAAGGCTAAACCAGGAAGAAGTTGAATCCCTGAATAGACCAATAGCAGGCTCTGAAATTGAGGCAACAATTAATAGCCTACCCACCAAAAAAGTCCAGGACGGATGGATTCACAGCTGAATTCTACCAGAGGTACAAGGAGGAGCTGGTACCATTCCTTCTGAAACTATTCCAATCAATAGAAAAAGAGGGAATCCTCCCTAACTCATTTTATGAGGCCAACATCATCCTGATACCAAAGCCTGGCAGAGACACAACAAAAAAAAGAGAATTTTAGACCAATATCCCTGATGAACATTGATGCAAAAATTCTCAATAAAATACTGGCAAACCGGATTCAGCAGCACATCAAAAAGCTTATCCACCATGATCAAGTGGGCTTCATCCCTGGGATGCAAGGCTGGTTCAACATTCGCAAATCAATAAACGTAATCCAGCATATAAACAGAACCAAAGACAAGAACCACATGATTGTCTCAATAGATGCAGAAAAGGCTTTTGACAAAATTCAACAGCCCTTCATGCTAAAAACGCTCAATAAATTCGGTATTGATGGAACGTACCTCAAAATAATAAGAGCCATTTATGACAAACCCACAGCTAATATCATACTGAATGGGCAAAAACTGGAAAAATTCCCTTTGAAAACTGGCACAAGACAGGGATGCCCTCTCTCACCACTCCTATTCAACATAGTGTTGGAAGTTCTGGCTAGGGCAATCAGGCAAGAGAAAGAAATCAAGGGTATCCAGTTAGGAAAAGAAGTCAAATTGTCCCTGTTTGCAGATGACATGATTGTATATTTAGAAAACCCCATCGTCTCAGCCCAAAATCTCCTTAAGATGATAAGCAACTTCAGCAAAGTCTCAGGATACAAAATTAATGTGCAAAAATCACAAGCATTCTTATACACCAGTAACAGACAAGCAGAGAGCCAAATCAGGAATGAACTTCCATTCACAATTGCTTCAAAGAGAATAAAATACCTAGGAATCCAGCTTACAAGGGATGTCAAGGACCTCTTCAAGGAGAACTACAAACCACTGCTCAGTGAAATCAAAGAGGACACAAACAAATGGCAGAACATACCATGCTCATGGATAGGAAGAATCAATATCGTGAAAATGGCCATACTCCCCAAGGTTATTTATAGATTCAATGCCATCCCCATCAAGCTACCAATGAGTTTCTTCACAGAATTGGAAAAAAACTGCTTTAAAGTTCATATGGAACCAAAAAAGAGCCCGCATTGCCAAGACAATCCTAAGTCAAAAGAACAAAGCTGGAGGCGTCACGCTACCTGACTTCAAACTATACTACAAGGCTACAGTAACCAAAACAGCATGGTACTGGTACCAAAACAGAGCTATAGACCAGTGGAACAGAAAAGAGTCCTCAGAAATAATACCGCACATCTACAGCCATCTGATCTTTGACAAACCTGAGAGAAACAAGAAATGGGGAAAGGATTCCCTATTTAATAAATGGTGCTGGGAAAATTGGCTAGCCATAAGTAGAAAGCTGAAACTGGATCCTTTCCTTACCCCTTATACGAAGATTAATTCAAGATGGATTAGAGACTTAAATGTTAGACCTAATACCATAAAAACCCTAGAAGAAAATCTAGGTAGTACCATTCAGGACATAGGCATGGGCAAGGACTTCATGTCTAAAACACCAAAAGCAACGGCAGCAAAAGCCAAAATTGACAAATGGGATCTAATTAAACTAAAGAGCTTTTGCACAGCAAAAGAAACTACCATCAGAGTGAACAGGCAACCTACAGAATGGGAGAACATTTTTGCAACTTACTCATCTGACAAAGGGCTAATATCCAGAATCTACAAAGGACTCAAACAAATTTACAAGAAAAAAAACAAACAACCCCATCAAAAAGTGGGCAAAGGATATGAACAGACATTTCTCAAAAGAAGACCTGCATACGGCCAACAGACACATGAAAAAATGCTCGTCATCACAGGCCATCAGAGAAATGCAAATCAAAACCACAATGAGATACCATCTCACACCAGCTAGAATGGCAATCATTAAGAAGTCAGGAAACAACAGGTGTTGGAGAGGATGTGGAGAAATAGGAACACTTTTACACTGTTGGTGGGATTGTAAACTAGTTCAACCATTATGGAAAACAGTATGGCAATTCCTCAAGGATCTAGAACTAGATGTACCATATGACCCAGCCATCCCACTACTGGGTATATACCCAAAGGATTATAAATTATTCTACTACAAAGACACATGTACACGTATGTTTATTGCGGCACTATTCACAATAGCAAAGACTTGGAATCAACCCAAATGTCCATCTGTGACAGACTGGATTAAGAAAATGTGGCACATATACACCATGGAATACTATGCAGCCATAAAAAAAGGATGAGTTTGCGTCCTTTGTAGGGACATGGATGCAGCTGGAAACCATCATTCTTAGCAAACTATCACAAGAACAGAAAACCAAACACCGCATGTTCTCACTCATAGGTGGGAACTGAACAATGAGATCACTTGGACTCGGGAAGGGGAACATCACTTACTGGGGCCTATGATGGGGAGGGGGGAGGGGGGATGAGGGAGGGATTGCACTGGGGAGTTATACATGATATAAATGATGAATTGATGGCGGCTGACGAGTTGATGGGTGGAGCACACCAACATGGCATAAGTATACATATGTAACAAACCTGCACATTATGCATATGTACCCTAGAACTTACAGTATAATAATAAAAAATAATAAATAAAATAAAATAAAATAAAATATAGACATAATAGTTCCAATAGAGAGAGGTATAAAATATATACAAAATAGATATAATAGATATAGGTATGAAATATAGACATAATAGGTATAATAGATAGACGTATTAAAATATAGACATAATGGATATAAGAGATATAGGTATAAAATACAGTTATAATAACTAGAGGTATAAAATATAGATATAATAGATATAATAGATATAGGTATAAAATATAGATATAATGGATATAGATATAGAAAAAAATAGAGATATTATAGATTTAGGTATAAAATATAGATATAATAGATATAATAGATATAGGTAAAAATATATATATAATAGACATAATAGATATAGATATAAAACATAGATATAATGGATATAATAGATATAGGTATAAAATATAAATATAATATAGTTGTAAAATATAGACAGAATAGATATAGGTATAAAATATACATATAATACTTATAGATATAAAATATAGATATAATAGATATAGATATAGGTATAAAATATAGATACAATAGATATAGATATAAAATACAGATATATATAATAGATATAGGTATAAAATATAGATATAATATAGATATAAAATATAGATATAATAGATATAGGTATATAGACATAATAGATATAGGTATAAAATATAGACATAATAGATATAATAGATATACGTATAAAATATACACATAATAGATAGATATAGGTATAAAATAGAGACATAGTAGATATAATAGATATAGGTATAAAATATAGACATAATAGATATAATAGATATAGGTATGAAATATAGACATAACAGATATAATATACATAGGTATAAAATATAGACATAATAGGTATAATAGATATAGGTATAAAATATAGACATAATTGATATAGTAGATATGGGTATAAAATATAGACATAATAGATTTAGGTATAAAATATAGACATAACAGATATAATAGATAAAGGTATAAAATACAGATAAATATATACAATAGATAAAGGTATAAAATATAGACACAATAGACATAATAGATATAGGTATAAAATATAGATATAATAGATATAATAGATATAGGTATAAAATATAGATATAGTATATATAATAGGTATAGATATAAATTATAGATATAATAGATATAGATATAGGTATAAAATATAGATATAATGGATATAATAGATATAGGTATAAAATATAGATATAACAGATATAGCTATGAAATATAGACACAATAGATATAGATATAGGTATAAAATATAGATATAATAGATATAGCTATAAAAAAGAGATATAATAGATATAATAGATATTGGTATAAAATATGGACATAATAGATATAATATATATAGGCATAAAATATAGACATAATAGATATAATAGATATAGTTATAAAATATAGACATAATAGATAAAATAGATATAGGTATAAAATATAGACACAATATATATAATAGATATACGTATAAATATAGACATAATAGATATAATAGATATAGGTATCAAATATAGATAAAATAGATATAGGAATAAAATATAGATATAGTGGATATAATAGATATAGGTATAAAATATAGGCATAATAGATATAATAGATAGAGGTATAAATTAAAGACATAATAGATATAATTGATAGAGTTATAAAATATAGACATAATATAATAGATAGAGGGATAAAATATAGACATAATAGATATAATAGATATAAAATACAGACATAATAGATATAATAGATATAGGTATAAAATATAGAAACAATAGATATAATAGATATAGGTTTAAAATATAGACGTAATAGATATGCTTATAAACTATGGACATAATAGATATAATAGATGTAGGCATGAAATATAGACATAATAGATACAATAGATATAGGTATAAACTAAAGACATAATAGGTATAATTGATATAGGTATAAAATATAGACATAAGAGATATAATAGATATAGGTGTAAAATATAGACATATAGTTTTAAAATATAGACATAATAGTTATAATAGATATAGGTATAAATTATAGACATAATAGATATAATATTTAGACATAATAGATATTATACATATAGGTATAAAATATAGACTTAATAGATATAATAGATATACGTATAAAATATACACAGACATAATAGATATAGGTATAAAATATAGACATGATAGATATAATAGATATAGGTATAAATTATAGACATAATAGGTATAATTGATATAGGTATAAAATATAGATATAATAGATATAATAGATATAGGTATAAAATATAGACAAAATAGATATAATAGATATAGGTATAAAATATAGACATAATAGATATAATAGATATAGGTATAAAATATACACATAATAGATATAATAGATATAGGTAAAAAATAGAGACAGAATAGATATAATACACAAAGGTTAAAATATAGACAAAAAAGATATAATAGACAGGAGTAAAATATAGATATAATAGATATAGGTATAAAATATAGACATAATAGATATAATAGAAATATGTGTACAATATAGATATAATAGATATAGATATAAAATATAGACATAATAGATATAGACACAGGAGTAAAATATAGATATAATAGATATCATTATAAAATATAAATATAATAGATTTAATAGATATAGGTATAACATATAGACATAATAGATATAAGAGATATAGGTATAAAATATAGACATAATAGATTTAATGGATATAGGTATGAAATAACTAATAATAGATATAATAGATATAGGTATAAAATATAGACAGAATAGATATAGGTATAGAATATAGACATAATAGATATAATAGATATAGGTATAAAATATAGACAGAATAGATATAATAGATATAGGTATAAAATATAGACATAATAGATATAATATTTACAGGTATAAAATATACATATAATAGATATAGGTATAAAATATAGATGTAATAGATATAATAGATATACGTCTAAAAAATAGATATAAGAGATACAGGTATAATGTATAGACAGTAGATATAATAGATATAGGTATAAAATATAGATATAGTGAATATAATAAATATAGGTATGAAATATAGACATAACAGATATAATAGATATAGTTATAAATTATAGACATAATAGATATAATAGATAACGAAAGAAAATATAGACATAATAGATATAATGGATATTGGTATAAAATATATACATAATAGATATAGGTATAAAGTATAGACATAATAGATATAATAAATATAGGTATAAAATATAGACATAATAGATAAAATAGATATAGGTATAAAATATAGACATAATAGGTATATTAGATAGAGGTAGAAAATATAGACTTAATAGATATAATAGACATAGGTATAAAATATAGACATAATAGATATAATAGATATAGGTACAAAATATAGACGTAATAGATATAATAAAGTTATAAATTATAGATATGATAGATATAGGTATAAAATATAGATATAATAGATATAATAGATATACCTATAAAATATACATATAAATGATATAGTCATAAAATATAGATATAATCGATATAATAGATATAGGTATAAAACATAGATATAATAGAAATAATTACAAAATATAAATCTAATAGATATAATATATAGGTATTAAATATAGATATAAGAAATATAGGTACAAAATATAGTTAGATATATGTATAAAATATAGATATAATAGTTGTAATAGATAGAGGTATAAAATATAGACATAATAGATATAATAGATATAGGTAAACAATATAGACATAATAGATATAGGTATAAAATATAGACATAATAGATATAGGTATAAAATATAGACATAATAGATATAATAAATATAGGTATAAAATATAGACATAATAGATACAGGTATACAATATAGACATAATAGATACAGGTATACAATATGGACATAATTGATACAGGTATACAATATAGACATAATAGATTTAATATATATAGGTTAAAATATAGACATAATAGACATAATAGATATAGATATGAAATATAGACATAATAGATATATTAGATATATTTATAAAATATAGGCATAATAGATATAATAAAGGTATAAAATATAGACATAATAGACATTATTGATAGAGTTATAAAATTCAGACAGAATAGATATAATGGATAGAGGGATAAAATATAGACATAATAGATATTATAGATATAGGTATAAAATACAGACATCATAGATATAATACACATAGGTATAAAATATACACATAATATATTAGATTTAGGTATAAAATGTAGACGTAATAGATATAGGTATAATACATAGACATAATAGATATAATAGATGTAGGTATGAAATAGGAGACATAATAGATATAATATAGGTATAAAATAGACACTTAACAGATATAATAAATATATGTATAAAATATACACATAATAGATATAATAAATATAGATATAAAATATAGACAAAATAGATATAGGTACACAATATAGACATAATAGATATAATAGATTTAGGTATAAAATATACACATAATAGATATAATTGATTTAGGTATAAAATACTAGACATAATAGACATAATAGATATAGGTATAAAATATAGACATAATAGATATAACAGATAGAGTTATAAAATATAGACATAAGAGATATAATAGATATAGGTATAAAACATAGACATAATAGATATATATGGGTATAAAATATAGACATTATACATATGATAAATATATGTATAAAATATAGACATAATAGATATAATAGATATAGGTATGAAATATAGATATAAGAAATATAGGTATAAAATATAGTTATAATAGATACAGGTATAAAATATAGATATAATAGATATAATAGAGAGAGGTATAAAATATAGACATAATAGATATAGTAGATATAGGTATAAAACATTGACAAAAAAGATATAATAGATATAGGTATAGAATATTGACATAATAGATACAATAGATATAGGTATAGAATATTGACATAATAGATACAATAGATACAGGTATAAAATATAGACATAATAGATATAATACATAAAGGTATAAAATATAGACATAATAGATATAGGTATAAAATATAGACATAATAGATATAATAGATATAGGTATGAAATATAGATATAATAGATATAGGTATAACATACAGACATAATACATAAAATAGATATAACTATAAAATAAAGACATAATAGATATAATAGATATAGGTATGAAACAGACATAATAGATATAGGTATAAAATATAGATATAATAGGAATAGGTATATAATATAGACATAATGGATATAATAAATATGGGTATAAAATATAGACGTTTTAGGTATAGGTATAAAATATAGACGTAATAGATACATACAGGTATAAAATATAGAAATAATGCATACAATAGATATTGGTATAAAATATAAACATAATAGATACAATAGATACAGGTATAAAATATAGACATTATAGATATATCAAATATAGGTATAAAATAGAGACATTATAGATTTGATAGATACAGGTATAAAATATAGACATAATAGATATAATAGATAGAGGTATAAAATATAGACATAATAGATACAATAGATATAGGTATAAATTGTAGACATAATAGATATAATAGATATAGGTATAAAATGTAGACATAATAGATATAGGTATAAACTATAGACATAATAGATATAATTGATATAGGTGTAAAATATAGACATAATAGATATAGGTATAAAATATAGACATAATAGATATATTAGATATAGGTATAAAACATAGACATAATAGATAAAATAGAGGAATAAAATACAGACATAATAGATATAATAGAGGTATAAAATATATACATAATAGATATAGGTATAAAATATAGACATAATAGATATAATAGATATAGGAATAAAATATAGACATAATAGATATGATAGATATAGGTATAAAATATAGATATAATAGATACAGGTATAAATATAGACATAATAGATATGATAGATATAGGTATAAAATATAGATATAATAGATATAGGTATAAAATATAGATATAATAGATATACGTATAAAAAATAGACATAATAGATATGATAGGTACATGTATAAAATATAGATATAATAGATATAGGTGTAAAATGTAGACATAATAGATATAATAGACATAGGTATAAAATATAGACATAATAGATAGATATAGGTATAAAACGTAGACATAATAGATAAAATATATATAGGTATAAAATATAGACATAATACATATAATAGATATAGGTATGAAATATAGACATAATAGACATAATAGATATAGGTATAGAATAAAGACGTAATCGTTATAAAAACATAGGTATAAATTATAGATATAATAGATATAATAGATATAGGCATAAAATATAGACATAGTAGATATAATAGATATAGGTATAAAATATAGACATTATAGACATGATAGATAATAGTTATAAAATATAGATATAATAGATATAGGTATAAAATATAAATATAATAGATACACGTATAAAATATAGACATAACAGATATAATAGATATAGGTAAAAAATAGAGACCTAATAGATATAATAGACATAGCGATAAAATATAGACATAATATATATATATCGATATAGGTATAAAATATAGACATCATACATATAATAGATATAGGTATAAAATATAGACATCATACATATAATAGATATAGGTATAAAATATAGACATAATTGATATAATAGAGGTATAAAATATAGACATAATAGATATAATAGATAGAGGTATAAAATATAGACATAATAGATAAAATAGATAGAGGTATAAAATATAGACATAACAGATATAATAGAGGAATAAAATATAAACATAATAGATAGATAGAGTTATAAAATATAGACATAATAAATATAATAGAGGTATAAAATATAGACATAACAGATATAATAGATAGAGGTATAAAATATTGACATACTAGATATAATAGATAGAGATATAAAATATAGATGTAATAGATATAATAGAGCCATAAAATATAGATATAATAGATATAGGTATAAAATATAGACATAATAGGTATATTAGATAGAGGTATAAAATATAGACATAATAGATATAATAGATATAGGTATAAAATATAGTCATAATTGATATAATAGATATAGGTATAAAATATAGACATAATTGATATAATAGATATAGGTATAAAATATAGACATAATAGATATAACAGATAGAGTTATAAAATATAGACATAAGAGATATAATAGATATAGGTATAAAACATAGACATAATAGATATAATATATATGGGTATAAAATATAGACATTATACATATGATAAATATATGTATAAAATATAGACATAATAGATATAATAGATATAGGTATGAAATATAGATATAAGAAATATAGGTATAAAATATAGTTATAATAGATACAGGTATAAAATATAGATATAATAGATATAATAGAGAGAGGTATAAAATATAGACATAATAGATATAGTAGATATAGGTATAAAACATTGACAAAAAAGATATAATAGATATAGGTATAGAATATTGACATAATAGATACAATAGATACAGGTATAAAATATAGACATAATAGATATAATACATAAAGGTATAAAATATAGACATAATAGATATAGGTATAAAATATAGACATAATAGATATAATAGATATAGGTATGAAATATAGATATAATAGATATAATAGATATAGGTATAACATATAGACATAATAGATAAAATAGATATAGCTATAAAATAAAGACATAATAGATATAATAGATATAGGTATGAAATATAGACATAATAGATATAAAAGATATAGGTATAAAACATAGACATAATAGATATAGGTATAAAATATAGATATAATAGGAATAGGTATATAATATAGACATAATGGATATAATAAATATGGGTATAAAATATAGACGTTTTAGGTATAGGTATAAAATATAGACGTAATAGATATAATACATACAGGTATAAAATATAGAAATAATGCATACAATAGATATTGGTATAAAATATAAACATAATAGATACAATAGATACAGGTATAAAATATAGACATAATAGATATATCAAATATAGGTATAAAATAGAGACATTATAGATTTGATAGATACAGGTATAAAATATAGACATAATAGATATAATAGACATAGGTATGAAATATAGACATAATAGATACAATAGATATAGGTATAAAATATAGACATAATAGATATAATAGATATAGGTATAAAATATAGACATAATAGATATAGGTATAAAATATAGACATAATAGATATAATAGATATAGGTATAAAATATAGACATAATAGATATAATAGATAGAGGTATAAAATATAGACATAATAGATATAATAGAGGTATAAAATATAGACATAATAGATACAATAGATATAGGTATAAATTGTAGACATAATAGATATAATAGATATAGGTATAAAATGTAGACATAATAGATATAGGTATAAACTATAGACATAATAGATATAATTGATATAGGTGTAAAATATAGACATAATAGATATAGGTATAAAATATAGACATAATAGATATATTAGATATAGGTATAAAACATAGACATAATAGATATAATAGAGGTATAAAATACAGACATAATAGATATAATAGAGGTATAAAATATATACATAATAGATATAGGTATAAAATATAGACATAATAGATATAATAGATATAGGAATAAAATATAGACATAATAGATATGATAGATATAGGTATAAAATATAGATATAATAGATATAGGTATAAAATATAGACATAATAGATATGATAGATATAGGTATAAAATATAGATATAATAGATATAGGTATAAAATATAGATATAATAGATATACGTATAAAAAATAGACATAATAGATATGATAGGTACATGTATAAAATATAGATATAATAGATATAGGTGTAAAATGTAGACATAATAGATATAATAGACATAGGTATAAAATATAGACATAATAGATAGATATAGGTATAAAACGTAGACATAATAGGTATATATAGGTATAAAATATAGACATAATACATATAATAGATATAGGTATGAAATATAGACATAATAGACATAATAGATATAGGTATAGAATAAAGACGTAATCGTTATAAAAAACATAGGTATAAATTATAGATATAATAGATATAATAGATATAGGCATAAAATATAGACATAGTAGATATAATAGATATAGGTATAAAATATAGACATTATAGACATGATAGATAATAGTTATAAAATATAGATATAATAGATATAGGTATAAAATATAAATATAATAGATACACGTATAAAATATAGACATAACAGATATAATAGATATAGGTAAAAATAGAGACCTAATAGATATAATAGACATAGCGATAAAATATAGACATAATAGATATATATAGATATAGGTATAAAATATAGACATCATACATATAATAGATATAGGTATAAAATATAGACATCATACATATAATAGATATAGGTATAAAATATAGACATAATTGATATAATAGAGGTATAAAATATAGACATAATAGATATAATAGATAGAGGTATAAAATATAGACATAATAGATATAATAGATAGAGGTATAAAATATAGACATAACAGATATAATAGATAGAGGAATAAAATATAAACATAATAGATATAATAGATAGAGTTATAAAATATAGACATAATAGATAAAATAGATATAGGTATAAAATATAGACACAATATATATAATAGATATACGTATAAATATAGACATAATAGATATAATAGATATAGGTATCAAATATAGATAAAATAGATATAGGAATAAAATATAGATATAGTGGATATAATAGATATAGGTATAAAATATAGGCATAATAGATATAATAGATAGAGGTATAAATTAAAGACATAATAGATATAATTGATAGAGTTATAAAATATAGACATAATAGATATAATAGATAGAGGGATAAAATATAGACATAATAGATATAATAGATATAAAATACAGACATAATAGATATAATAGATATAGGTATAAAATATAGAAACAATAGATATAATAGATATAGGTTTAAAATATAGACGTAATAGATATGCTTATAAACTATGGACATAATAGATATAATAGATGTAGGCATGAAATATAGACATAATAGATACAATAGATATAGGTATAAACTAAAGACATAATAGGTATAATTGATATAGGTATAAAATATAGACATAAGAGATATAATAGATATAGGTGTAAAATATAGACATATAGTTTTAAAATATAGACAATAGTTATAATAGATATAGGTATAAATTATAGACATAATAGATATAATATTTAGACATAATAGATATTATACATATAGGTATAAAATATAGACTTAATAGATATAATAGATATACGTATAAAATATACACAGACATAATAGATATAGGTATAAAATATAGACATGATAGATATAATAGATATAGGTATAAATTATAGACATAATAGGTATAATTGATATAGGTATAAAATATAGATATAATAGATATAATAGATATAGGTATAAAATATAGACAAAATAGATATAATAGATATAGGTATAAAATATAGACATAATAGATATAATAGATATAGGTATAAAATATACACATAATAGATATAATAGATATAGGTAAAAAATAGAGACAGAATAGATATAATACACAAAGGTTAAAATATAGACAAAAAAGATATAATAGACAGGAGTAAAATATAGATATAATAGATATAGGTATAAAATATAGACATAATAGATATAATAGAAATATGTGTACAATATAGATATAATAGATATAGATATAAAATATAGACATAATAGATATAGACACAGGAGTAAAATATAGATATAATAGATATCATTATAAAATATAAATATAATAGATTTAATAGATATAGGTATAACATATAGACATAATAGATATAAGAGATATAGGTATAAAATATAGACATAATAGATTTAATGGATATAGGTATGAAATAACTAATAATAGATATAATAGATATAGGTATAAAATATAGACAGAATAGATATAGGTATAGAATATAGACATAATAGATATAATAGATATAGGTATAAAATATAGACAGAATAGATATAATAGATATAGGTATAAAATATAGACATAATAGATATAATATTTACAGGTATAAAATATACATATAATAGATATAGGTATAAAATATAGATGTAATAGATATAATAGATATACGTCTAAAAATAGATATAAGAGATACAGGTATAATGTATAGACAGTAGATATAATAGATATAGGTATAAAATATAGATATAGTGAATATAATAAATATAGGTATGAAATATAGACATAACAGATATAATAGATATAGTTATAAATTATAGACATAATAGATATAATAGATAACGAAAGAAAATATAGACATAATAGATATAATGGATATTGGTATAAAATATATACATAATAGATATAGGTATAAAGTATAGACATAATAGATATAATAAATATAGGTATAAAATATAGACATAATAGATAAAATAGATATAGGTATAAAATATAGACATAATAGGTATATTAGATAGAGGTAGAAAATATAGACTTAATAGATATAATAGACATAGGTATAAAATATAGACATAATAGATATAATAGATATAGGTACAAAATATAGACGTAATAGATATAATAAAGTTATAAATTATAGATATGATAGATATAGGTATAAAATATAGATATAATAGATATAATAGATATACCTATAAAATATACATATAAATGATATAGTCATAAAATATAGATATAATCGATATAATAGATATAGGTATAAAACATAGATATAATAGAAATAATTACAAAATATAAATCTAATAGATATAATATATAGGTATTAAATATAGATATAAGAAATATAGGTACAAAATATAGTTAGATATATGTATAAAATATAGATATAATAGTTGTAATAGATAGAGGTATAAAATATAGACATAATAGATATAATAGATATAGGTAAACAATATAGACATAATAGATATAGGTATAAAATATAGACATAATAGATATAGGTATAAAATATAGACATAATAGATATAATAAATATAGGTATAAAATATAGACATAATAGATACAGGTATACAATATAGACATAATAGATACAGGTATACAATATGGACATAATTGATACAGGTATACAATATAGACATAATAGATTTAATATATATAGGTTAAAATATAGACATAATAGACATAATAGATATAGATATGAAATATAGACATAATAGATATATTAGATATATTTATAAAATATAGGCATAATAGATATAATAAAGGTATAAAATATAGACATAATAGACATTATTGATAGAGTTATAAAATTCAGACAGAATAGATATAATGGATAGAGGGATAAAATATAGACATAATAGATATTATAGATATAGGTATAAAATACAGACATCATAGATATAATACACATAGGTATAAAATATACACATAATATATTAGATTTAGGTATAAAATGTAGACGTAATAGATATAGGTATAATACATAGACATAATAGATATAATAGATGTAGGTATGAAATGGAGACATAATAGATATAATATAGGTATAAAATAGACACTTAACAGATATAATAAATATATGTATAAAATATACACATAATAGATATAATAAATATAGATATAAAATATAGACAAAATAGATATAGGTACACAATATAGACATAATAGATATAATAGATTTAGGTATAAAATATACACATAATAGATATAATTGATTTAGGTATAAAATACAGACATAATAGACATAATAGATATAGGTATAAAATATAGACATAATAGATATAACAGATAGAGTTATAAAATATAGACATAAGAGATATAATAGATATAGGTATAAAACATAGACATAATAGATATATATGGGTATAAAATATAGACATTATACATATGATAAATATATGTATAAAATATAGACATAATAGATATAATAGATATAGGTATGAAATATAGATATAAGAAATATAGGTATAAAATATAGTTATAATAGATACAGGTATAAAATATAGATATAATAGATATAATAGAGAGAGGTATAAAATATAGACATAATAGATATAGTAGATATAGGTATAAAACATTGACAAAAAAGATATAATAGATATAGGTATAGAATATTGACATAATAGATACAATAGATATAGGTATAGAATATTGACATAATAGATACAATAGATACAGGTATAAAATATAGACATAATAGATATAATACATAAAGGTATAAAATATAGACATAATAGATATAGGTATAAAATATAGACATAATAGATATAATAGATACAGGTATGAAATATAGATATAATAGATATAGGTATAACATACAGACATAATACATAAAATAGATATAACTATAAAATAAAGACATAATAGATATAATAGATATAGGTATGAAACAGACATAATAGATATAGGTATAAAATATAGATATAATAGGAATAGGTATATAATATAGACATAATGGATATAATAAATATGGGTATAAAATATAGACGTTTTAGGTATAGGTATAAAATATAGACGTAATAGATACATACAGGTATAAAATATAGAAATAATGCATACAATAGATATTGGTATAAAATATAAACATAATAGATACAATAGATACAGGTATAAAATATAGACATAATAGATATATCAAATATAGGTATAAAATAGAGACATTATAGATTTGATAGATACAGGTATAAAATATAGACATAATAGATATAATAGATAGAGGTATAAAATATAGACATAATAGATACAATAGATATAGGTATAAATTGTAGACATAATAGATATAATAGATATAGGTATAAAATGTAGACATAATAGATATAGG
This sequence comes from Rhinopithecus roxellana, assembly GCF_007565055.1. Lineage (NCBI taxonomy): Eukaryota > Metazoa > Chordata > Mammalia > Primates > Cercopithecidae > Rhinopithecus > Rhinopithecus roxellana. The sequence continues at coordinate 28,665 of NW_022141996.1, read as the reverse complement.
TATAAACTATAGACATAATAGATATAATTGATATAGGTGTAAAATATAGACATAATAGATATAGGTATAAAATATAGACATAATAGATATATTAGATATAGGTATAAAACATAGACATAATAGATAAAATAGAGGTATAAAATACAGACATAATAGATATAATAGAGGTATAAAATATATACATAATAGATATAGGTATAAAATATAGACATAATAGATATAATAGATATAGGAATAAAATATAGACATAATAGATATGATAGATATAGGTATAAAATATAGATATAATAGATACAGGTATAAAATATAGACATAATAGATATGATAGATATAGGTATAAAATATAGATATAATAGATATAGGTATAAAATATAGATATAATAGATATACGTATAAAAAATAGACATAATAGATATGATAGGTACATGTATAAAATATAGATATAATAGATATAGGTGTAAAATGTAGACATAATAGATATAATAGACATAGGTATAAAATATAGACATAATAGATAGATATAGGTATAAAACGTAGACATAATAGATATAATATATATAGGTATAAAATATAGACATAATACATATAATAGATATAGGTATGAAATATAGACATAATAGACATAATAGATATAGGTATAGAATAAAGACGTAATCGTTATAAAAACATAGGTATAAATTATAGATATAATAGATATAATAGATATAGGCATAAAATATAGACATAGTAGATATAATAGATATAGGTATAAAATATAGACATTATAGACATGATAGATAATAGTTATAAAATATAGATATAATAGATATAGGTATAAAATATAAATATAATAGATACACGTATAAAATATAGACATAACAGATATAATAGATATAGGTAAAAAATAGAGACCTAATAGATATAATAGACATAGCGATAAAATATAGACATAATATATATATATCGATATAGGTATAAAATATAGACATCATACATATAATAGATATAGGTATAAAATATAGACATCATACATATAATAGATATAGGTATAAAATATAGACATAATTGATATAATAGAGGTATAAAATATAGACATAATAGATATAATAGATAGAGGTATAAAATATAGACATAATAGATAAAATAGATAGAGGTATAAAATATAGACATAACAGATATAATAGAGGAATAAAATATAAACATAATAGATAGATAGAGTTATAAAATATAGACATAATAAATATAATAGAGGTATAAAATATAGACATAACAGATATAATAGATAGAGGTATAAAATATTGACATACTAGATATAATAGATAGAGATATAAAATATAGATGTAATAGATATAATAGAGCCATAAAATATAGATATAATAGATATAGGTATAAAATATAGACATAATAGGTATATTAGATAGAGGTATAAAATATAGACATAATAGATATAATAGATATAGGTATAAAATATAGTCATAATTGATATAATAGATATAGGTATAAAATATAGACATAATTGATATAATAGATATAGGTATAAAATATAGACATAATAGATATAACAGATAGAGTTATAAAATATAGACATAAGAGATATAATAGATATAGGTATAAAACATAGACATAATAGATATAATATATATGGGTATAAAATATAGACATTATACATATGATAAATATATGTATAAAATATAGACATAATAGATATAATAGATATAGGTATGAAATATAGATATAAGAAATATAGGTATAAAATATAGTTATAATAGATACAGGTATAAAATATAGATATAATAGATATAATAGAGAGAGGTATAAAATATAGACATAATAGATATAGTAGATATAGGTATAAAACATTGACAAAAAAGATATAATAGATATAGGTATAGAATATTGACATAATAGATACAATAGATACAGGTATAAAATATAGACATAATAGATATAATACATAAAGGTATAAAATATAGACATAATAGATATAGGTATAAAATATAGACATAATAGATATAATAGATATAGGTATGAAATATAGACATAATAGATATAAAAGATATAGGTATAAAACATAGACATAATAGATATAGGTATAAAATATAGATATAATAGGAATAGGTATATAATATAGACATAATGGATATAATAAATATGGGTATAAAATATAGACGTTTTAGGTATAGGTATAAAATATAGACGTAATAGATATAATACATACAGGTATAAAATATAGAAATAATGCATACAATAGATATTGGTATAAAATATAAACATAATAGATACAATAGATACAGGTATAAAATATAGACATAATAGATATATCAAATATAGGTATAAAATAGAGACATTATAGATTTGATAGATACAGGTATAAAATATAGACATAATAGATATAATAGACATAGGTATGAAATATAGACATAATAGATACAATAGATATAGGTATAAAATATAGACATAATAGATATAATAGATATAGGTATAAAATATAGACATAATAGATATAGGTATAAAATATAGACATAATAGATATAATAGATATAGGTATAAAATATAGACATAATAGATATAATAGATAGAGGTATAAAATATAGACATAATAGATATAATAGAGGTATAAAATATAGACATAATAGATACAATAGATATAGGTATAAATTGTAGACATAATAGATATAATAGATATAGGTATAAAATGTAGACATAATAGATATAGGTATAAACTATAGACATAATAGATATAATTGATATAGGTGTAAAATATAGACATAATAGATATAGGTATAAAATATAGACATAATAGATATATTAGATATAGGTATAAAACATAGACATAATAGATATAATAGAGGTATAAAATACAGACATAATAGATATAATAGAGGTATAAAATATATACATAATAGATATAGGTATAAAATATAGACATAATAGATATAATAGATATAGGAATAAAATATAGACATAATAGATATGATAGATATAGGTATAAAATATAGATATAATAGATATAGGTATAAAATATAGACATAATAGATATGATAGATATAGGTATAAAATATAGATATAATAGATATAGGTATAAAATATAGATATAATAGATATACGTATAAAAAATAGACATAATAGATATGATAGGTACATGTATAAAATATAGATATAATAGATATAGGTGTAAAATGTAGACATAATAGATATAATAGACATAGGTATAAAATATAGACATAATAGATAGATATAGGTATAAAACGTAGACATAATAGGTATATATAGGTATAAAATATAGACATAATACATATAATAGATATAGGTATGAAATATAGACATAATAGACATAATAGATATAGGTATAGAATAAAGACGTAATCGTTATAAAAAACATAGGTATAAATTATAGATATAATAGATATAATAGATATAGGCATAAAATATAGACATAGTAGATATAATAGATATAGGTATAAAATATAGACATTATAGACATGATAGATAATAGTTATAAAATATAGATATAATAGATATAGGTATAAAATATAAATATAATAGATACACGTATAAAATATAGACATAACAGATATAATAGATATAGGTAAAAAATAGAGACCTAATAGATATAATAGACATAGCGATAAAATATAGACATAATAGATATATATAGATATAGGTATAAAATATAGACATCATACATATAATAGATATAGGTATAAAATATAGACATCATACATATAATAGATATAGGTATAAAATATAGACATAATTGATATAATAGAGGTATAAAATATAGACATAATAGATATAATAGATAGAGGTATAAAATATAGACATAATAGATATAATAGATAGAGGTATAAAATATAGACATAACAGATATAATAGATAGAGGAATAAAATATAAACATAATAGATATAATAGATAGAGTTATAAAATATAGACATAATAGATAAAATAGATATAGGTATAAAATATAGACACAATATATATAATAGATATACGTATAAATATAGACATAATAGATATAATAGATATAGGTATCAAATATAGATAAAATAGATATAGGAATAAAATATAGATATAGTGGATATAATAGATATAGGTATAAAATATAGGCATAATAGATATAATAGATAGAGGTATAAATTAAAGACATAATAGATATAATTGATAGAGTTATAAAATATAGACATAATAGATATAATAGATAGAGGGATAAAATATAGACATAATAGATATAATAGATATAAAATACAGACATAATAGATATAATAGATATAGGTATAAAATATAGAAACAATAGATATAATAGATATAGGTTTAAAATATAGACGTAATAGATATGCTTATAAACTATGGACATAATAGATATAATAGATGTAGGCATGAAATATAGACATAATAGATACAATAGATATAGGTATAAACTAAAGACATAATAGGTATAATTGATATAGGTATAAAATATAGACATAAGAGATATAATAGATATAGGTGTAAAATATAGACATATAGTTTTAAAATATAGACAATAGTTATAATAGATATAGGTATAAATTATAGACATAATAGATATAATATTTAGACATAATAGATATTATACATATAGGTATAAAATATAGACTTAATAGATATAATAGATATACGTATAAAATATACACAGACATAATAGATATAGGTATAAAATATAGACATGATAGATATAATAGATATAGGTATAAATTATAGACATAATAGGTATAATTGATATAGGTATAAAATATAGATATAATAGATATAATAGATATAGGTATAAAATATAGACAAAATAGATATAATAGATATAGGTATAAAATATAGACATAATAGATATAATAGATATAGGTATAAAATATACACATAATAGATATAATAGATATAGGTAAAAAATAGAGACAGAATAGATATAATACACAAAGGTTAAAATATAGACAAAAAAGATATAATAGACAGGAGTAAAATATAGATATAATAGATATAGGTATAAAATATAGACATAATAGATATAATAGAAATATGTGTACAATATAGATATAATAGATATAGATATAAAATATAGACATAATAGATATAGACACAGGAGTAAAATATAGATATAATAGATATCATTATAAAATATAAATATAATAGATTTAATAGATATAGGTATAACATATAGACATAATAGATATAAGAGATATAGGTATAAAATATAGACATAATAGATTTAATGGATATAGGTATGAAATAACTAATAATAGATATAATAGATATAGGTATAAAATATAGACAGAATAGATATAGGTATAGAATATAGACATAATAGATATAATAGATATAGGTATAAAATATAGACAGAATAGATATAATAGATATAGGTATAAAATATAGACATAATAGATATAATATTTACAGGTATAAAATATACATATAATAGATATAGGTATAAAATATAGATGTAATAGATATAATAGATATACGTCTAAAAAATAGATATAAGAGATACAGGTATAATGTATAGACAGTAGATATAATAGATATAGGTATAAAATATAGATATAGTGAATATAATAAATATAGGTATGAAATATAGACATAACAGATATAATAGATATAGTTATAAATTATAGACATAATAGATATAATAGATAACGAAAGAAAATATAGACATAATAGATATAATGGATATTGGTATAAAATATATACATAATAGATATAGGTATAAAGTATAGACATAATAGATATAATAAATATAGGTATAAAATATAGACATAATAGATAAAATAGATATAGGTATAAAATATAGACATAATAGGTATATTAGATAGAGGTAGAAAATATAGACTTAATAGATATAATAGACATAGGTATAAAATATAGACATAATAGATATAATAGATATAGGTACAAAATATAGACGTAATAGATATAATAAAGTTATAAATTATAGATATGATAGATATAGGTATAAAATATAGATATAATAGATATAATAGATATACCTATAAAATATACATATAAATGATATAGTCATAAAATATAGATATAATCGATATAATAGATATAGGTATAAAACATAGATATAATAGAAATAATTACAAAATATAAATCTAATAGATATAATATATAGGTATTAAATATAGATATAAGAAATATAGGTACAAAATATAGTTAGATATATGTATAAAATATAGATATAATAGTTGTAATAGATAGAGGTATAAAATATAGACATAATAGATATAATAGATATAGGTAAACAATATAGACATAATAGATATAGGTATAAAATATAGACATAATAGATATAGGTATAAAATATAGACATAATAGATATAATAAATATAGGTATAAAATATAGACATAATAGATACAGGTATACAATATAGACATAATAGATACAGGTATACAATATGGACATAATTGATACAGGTATACAATATAGACATAATAGATTTAATATATATAGGTTAAAATATAGACATAATAGACATAATAGATATAGATATGAAATATAGACATAATAGATATATTAGATATATTTATAAAATATAGGCATAATAGATATAATAAAGGTATAAAATATAGACATAATAGACATTATTGATAGAGTTATAAAATTCAGACAGAATAGATATAATGGATAGAGGGATAAAATATAGACATAATAGATATTATAGATATAGGTATAAAATACAGACATCATAGATATAATACACATAGGTATAAAATATACACATAATATATTAGATTTAGGTATAAAATGTAGACGTAATAGATATAGGTATAATACATAGACATAATAGATATAATAGATGTAGGTATGAAATGGAGACATAATAGATATAATATAGGTATAAAATAGACACTTAACAGATATAATAAATATATGTATAAAATATACACATAATAGATATAATAAATATAGATATAAAATATAGACAAAATAGATATAGGTACACAATATAGACATAATAGATATAATAGATTTAGGTATAAAATATACACATAATAGATATAATTGATTTAGGTATAAAATACAGACATAATAGACATAATAGATATAGGTATAAAATATAGACATAATAGATATAACAGATAGAGTTATAAAATATAGACATAAGAGATATAATAGATATAGGTATAAAACATAGACATAATAGATATATATGGGTATAAAATATAGACATTATACATATGATAAATATATGTATAAAATATAGACATAATAGATATAATAGATATAGGTATGAAATATAGATATAAGAAATATAGGTATAAAATATAGTTATAATAGATACAGGTATAAAATATAGATATAATAGATATAATAGAGAGAGGTATAAAATATAGACATAATAGATATAGTAGATATAGGTATAAAACATTGACAAAAAAGATATAATAGATATAGGTATAGAATATTGACATAATAGATACAATAGATATAGGTATAGAATATTGACATAATAGATACAATAGATACAGGTATAAAATATAGACATAATAGATATAATACATAAAGGTATGAAATATAGACATAATAGATATAGGTATAAAATATAGACATAATAGATATAATAGATACAGGTATGAAATATAGATATAATAGATATAGGTATAACATACAGACATAATACATAAAATAGATATAACTATAAAATAAAGACATAATAGATATAATAGATATAGGTATGAAACAGACATAATAGATATAGGTATAAAATATAGATATAATAGGAATAGGTATATAATATAGACATAATGGATATAATAAATATGGGTATAAAATATAGACGTTTTAGGTATAGGTATAAAATATAGACGTAATAGATACATACAGGTATAAAATATAGAAATAATGCATACAATAGATATTGGTATAAAATATAAACATAATAGATACAATAGATACAGGTATAAAATATAGACATAATAGATATATCAAATATAGGTATAAAATAGAGACATTATAGATTTGATAGATACAGGTATAAAATATAGACATAATAGATATAATAGATAGAGGTATAAAATATAGACATAATAGATACAATAGATATAGGTATAAATTGTAGACATAATAGATATAATAGATATAGGTATAAAATGTAGACATAATAGATATAGGTATAAACTATAGACATAATAGATATAATTGATATAGGTGTAAAATATAGACATAATAGATATAGGTATAAAATATAGACATAATAGATATATTAGATATAGGTATAAAACATAGACATAATAGATAAAATAGAGGTATAAAATACAGACATAATAGATATAATAGAGGTATAAAATATATACATAATAGATATAGGTATAAAATATAGACATAATAGATATAATAGATATAGGAATAAAATATAGACATAATAGATATGATAGATATAGGTATAAAATATAGATATAATAGATACAGGTATAAAATATAGACATAATAGATATGATAGATATAGGTATAAAATATAGATATAATAGATATAGGTATAAAATATAGACATAATAGATATAATAGATATACATATAAAATATAGATATAATTGATATAGTCATAAAATGTAGATATAATAGATATAATAGATATAGGTATAAAATATAGATATAATAGGTATAATTATATAATATAAAACTAATAGATATAATAGATATAGGTATTAAATATAGATATAAGAAATACAGGTTTAAAATATAGGTATAGGTATAAAATATATATATATTAGATATAATAGATAGAGGTATAAATATAGACATAATAGATATAACAGATATAGTTATAAAATATAGACGTAATAGATATAATAAATATAGGTACACAATGTAGACATAATAGACATAATAGATATAGGTATAAAATATAGACATAATAGATATAGATATAGGTAAAAAATATAGACATAACAGATATAGGTATAAAATATAGACATAATAGATATAATAGATATAGGTATAAAATATAGATATAATAGATATAATAGATATAGGTAAAAATTATAGACATAATAGATATAATAGATATAGGTATAAAATATAGACATAATAGATATAGGTATAAAATATTGACATAATAGATATAATAGATATAGGTATGAAATATAGATATAATAGATATAATAGATACAGGTATAACATATAGACATAATAGATATAATAGATATAGGTAGAAAATATAGACATAATAGATATAATAGATATAGGTAGAAAATATAGACATAATAGATATTATAGATATACCTATAAAATATAGACATAATAGATTTAACAAATTTAGATATAAAATAGCGACATAATAGATATAGGTACACAATATAGACATAATAGATATAATAGATTTAGGTATAAAATATACACATAATAGATATAATTGATATACGTATAAAATATAGACATAATAGACATAATAGTTATAGGTATAAAATATAGACAGATATAATACATATAGGCATAAAATATAGACATAAGAGATAAAATAGATATAGACATAAAACATAGACATTATAGATATAATATATATGGGTATAAAATATAGACATATTACATATGATAAATATAGGTATAAAATATAGACATAATAGATATAGGTATAAAATATATACATTGGCTGGGCACGGTGGCTCAAGCCTGTAATCCCAGCACTTTGAGAGGCCGAGACGGGCGGATCACGAGGTCAGGAGATCGAGACCATCCTGGCTAACACGGTGAAACCCCGTCTCTACTAAAAAATACAAAAAACTAGCCGGGCGAGGTGGCGGGCGCCTGTAGTCCCAGCTACTCGGGAGGCTGAGGCAGGACAATGGCGTAAACCCGGGAGGCGGAGCTTGCAGTGAGCTGAGATCCGGCCACTGCACTCCAGCCCGGGCGACAGAGCAAGACTCCGTCTCAAAAAAAAAAAATATATATATATATATATATATATACATAATAGATATAAGTATAAAATATAGACATAATAGATATAATCGATACAGGTATAAAATATAGACATAATAGATATAGGTATAAAATATAGACAGAATAGATACAACAGATATAGTTATACAATATAGAGATAATAGTTATAATAGATACAGTTATAAAATATAGACATAAGGTATAGGTATAAAATACAGACAGAAAAGATATAATAGATATAGGTATAAAATATAGACATCATAGAGATAGGTATAAAATATAGATATAATAGATACAGGTATAAAATATAGACATATATGATACATATAGGTATAAAATATAGACAGATATAATAGATATAGGTAAAAAATATAGACAGAATAGATATAATAGACATAGGTATAAAATATAGACAAAATAGATATAATAGATACAGGTGTAAAATATACATATAATAGATATAGGTATAAAATATAGACAGTAGAAATGCGTATAAAATATAGATATAATAGATATAAATATAAAATATAGATATAATAGATATAATAGATACAGGTATAAAACATAGATATAATAGATATAATTATAAAATATAAATATAATAGATATAATAAACATAGGTATATAATATAGCCATAATGGATATAATAGATATAGGTATAAAATATAGACATAATAGATATAATAGATATACGTATGAAATATATACATAATAGTTATAGCTATAAAATATAGTCACAGTAGATATAATAGATATAGTTATAAAATATAGACATAATGGTTATAATTGATATAGGTATAAAATATAGACATAAGAGATATAGGTAGAAAATATACACATAATAGATATAATAGATATAGGCATAAAATATAGACATAATAGATATAATATATACAGGTATAAAATATAGATATAATAGTTATAGGTATAAAATATAGATAGATATAATATATATACGTATAAAAATAGATATAATAGATTCAGGTATAAAATATAGACAGTAGATAGATATAGGTATAAAATATAGTTATAATAGATATAGGTATAAATTATAGATATAATAGATATAATAGATATAGGTATAAAATATAGACATAATTGATATAATAGATATAGGTATGAACTATAGATATAACAGATATGATGGATATAGGTATCAAATATAGATATAATAGATATAGGTATAAAATATAGATATAGTGGATATAATAAATATACGTATGAAATATAGACATAAAAGATAAATTGATATAGGTATAAAATATAGACATAATAGATATAATAGATAACGATGTAAAATATAGACATAATAGAAACAATGGATATTGGTATAAAATATAGAAATTATAGATATAGGAATAAATTATAGACATAGATATAATAGATATAGGTATAAAATATAGACATAATAGATAAAATAGATATAGGTATAAAATATAGACATAATAGATACAATAGATATAGGTATAAGATATAGACATAATAGATAGATATAGGTATAAAATATAGACGTAATAGATATAATATATATAGGAATAAAATAGAGACATAATAGTTATAATATTTATAGGTGTAAAATATAGACAGAATAGATAAAATAGATATAGCTATAAAATATAGACATAATTGATATAATAGATATAGATATAAAATATAGACATAATAGATATAAAATATATAGTTATAAAATATAGACAGAATAGATATGATAGATATAGGTATAAAATATAGACATAATAGATATAATAGATATAGGTATAAAATACATTCGTAATAGATATAATAGATATAGGTATAAAATATAGACATAATAGATATAACAGATATCGGTGTAAAATATAGACATTATAGATATAATAGATATAGATATAAAATATAGACATAATAGATATAATAGATTAGGTACGAAATATAGACATAATAGATATAGGTATAAAATACAGACAGAATAGATATGACAGATATAGTTATAAAATATAGACATACGATTTAAAATAGACATAGGTATAAAATACAGACATAATAGATATAGGTATAAAATATAAACATAATAGATATAATAGATATAGGTATAAAACATAGACATAATACGTATAATAGATAAAGGTATAAAATATAGACATAATAGATATATCAAATATAGGTATAAAATAGAGACATTATAGATTTGATAGATACAGGTATAAAATATAGACATAATAGATTAATAGATAGAGGTATAAAATATAGACATAATAGATACAAGATATAGGTATAAATTGTAGACATAATAGATATAATAGATATAGGTATAAAATGTAGACATAATAGATATAGGTATAAACTATAGACATAATAGATATAATTGATATAGGTGTTAAAATATAGAAAATAGATGATACGTATAAAATATGTTATAATTGATATAGTCATAAAATATGGAAATAATAGATATAATAGATATATGATAAAAATAAGATATAATAGATATAATTATAAAATATAAATATAATAGAATATAATAGATAAGGTAGTAAATATAGATATAAGAAATATAGGTATAAAATATAGTTATAATCGATATAGGTAAAATATAGACATTATAGATATACTAGATATAGGTATAAAATATAGTTATAATAGACAAAGGTATAAATTATAGATATAATAGATATAGGTATAAAATATAGACATAATGGATATCATAGATATAGGTATAAACTATAGATATAATGGATATAATGGATATAGGTATCAAATATAGATATAATAGATATAGGTATAAAATATAGATATAGTGGATATAATAAATATAGGGATGAAATATAGACATAACAGATATAATAGATATAGGTATTAAATATAGATATAATAGATTACGAAATAAAATATAGATATAATAGATATAATGGATATTGGTATAAAATATAGACATAATAGATATAAGTATAAACTATAGACATAATAGATATAATAAATATAGGAAAATATAGACATAATAGATAAAATAGATATAGGTATAAAATATAGACATAATAGATACAATAGATATAGGTATAAAATATAGACATAATAGATAGATATAGGTATAAAATATAGACGTAATAGTTATAATATATATGGAATAAAATAGAGACATATAGATATAATATTTATAGGTGTAAAATATAGACAGATAGATAAAATAGATATAGGTATAAATATAGACATAAATTGATATAATAGATATAGATATAAAATATAGACATAATAGATATAAAATATATAGTTATAAAATATAGACAGAATAGATATGATAGATATAGGTATAAATATAGACATATAGATATAATAGATATAGGTATAAATATAGACATATTAGATATAGGAGTTAAAATGCAGACATCATAGATATAATAGATAAAGGTATGAAATATAGATATAATAGATATAGGTATAAACTATAGATTGTAATAGATATAATAGATATAAGTATATCATATAGATATAATAGACATAATTATAAAATATAAACTATAATAGATATAATAGATATAGGTATGAAATATAGATATAAGAAATATCGGTTATAAAATATAGTTATAATAGAGGTATAAAATATAGACATAATAGATATAATAGATAGAGTTATAAAATATAGACATAATAGATATAGATATAGGTATAGAATATAGACATAATAGATATAATAGGATATAGGTATAAAAATATAGACACATAATAGATATAATAGATATAGGTATAAAATACTGACATAATAGATATAATAGTATAGGTATGAAATATAGATATAATAGACATACCTATAACATATAGACATAATAGATATAATAGATATAGGTATAAAATATAGTCATAATAGATATAAGTGATAGAGGTATAAAATCTAAACATAATAGATGTAGGTATAAAATAGAGACATAATAGATATAAAAGATATATGTATAAAATATCGACATAATAGATATAGGTATAAAATATAGACATAATAGGTATAGGTATACAATATAGACATAATGGATATAATAAATATGGGTATAAAATATAGACGCAATAGATATAGGTATAAAATATAGACATAGTATATATAATATATTTAGGTATAAAATATAGACATAATATATATAATAGATGTAGGTATAATATATAGACCTAGTAGATATCATAGATATAGATATAAAATATAGACATAATAGATATAATAGATAAAGACATAATAGATATAATAGATATAGGTAAAAAATATAGACATAATAGATATAATAGATATAGTTATAAAATATAGACATAATAGATATAATAGATAGAGGTAAAAAATATGGACATAATAGATATTATAGATAGAGGTGTAAAATATAGACATAATAGATATAATAGAGGTATAAAATATACATATAATAGATATAATAGATAGAGGTGTAAAATATAGACATAATAGATATAATTGATAGAGGTATAAAATGTAAACATAGTAGATAGAATATATAGACGTATAAAATATAGACATAATATATATAATAGATATAGTTATAAAATAGAGACATAATAGACATAATAGATATAGGTATAAAATATAGACATAATTGATAAAATAGATATAAACATAATAGATATAATAGATATAGGTATGAAATATAGATATAATAGATAAAATAGATATAGGTGTAAAACATAGACATAATCGATATAGGTATAAAATATAGACATAATAGGGGGGCAGAGCAAGATGGCCGAATAGGAACAGCTCCAGTCTCCAACTCCCAGCGCGAGCGACACAGAAGACCGGTGATTTCTGCATTTTCAACTGAGGTACTGGGGTCATCTCACTAGGGAGTGCCGGACAATCGGTGCTGGTCAGCTGCTGCAGCCTGACCAGCGAGAGCTGAAGCAGGGCGAGGCATCGCCTCACCTGGAAGTGCAAGGGGGAAGGGAATCCGTTTTCCTAGCCAGGGGAACTGAGACACACAACACCTGGAAAATGGGGTAACTCCCACCCCAATACGGCGCTTTAAGCAAACAGGCACACCAGGAGAATATATCCCACGCCTGGCCGGGAGGGTCCCACGCCCACGGAGCCTCCCTCACTGCTAACACAGCAGTCTGCCGCGATCTATCGGCAAGGCAGCAGCGAGGCTGGGGGAGGGGCGCCCGCCATTGCTGAGGCTTAAGTAGGTAAACAAAGCCGCTGGGAAGCTCGAATTGGGTGGAGCTCACAGCAGCTCAAGGAAGCCTGCCTGTCTCTGTAGACTCCACCTCTGGGGACAGCGCACAGCTGAAGACCAACAGGGGAAACAGCGGGGGCCGGTGCAGACGCGAACGACTCTGTCTGACAGCTTTGGGGAGAGCTGTGGATCTCCCAACTCGGAGGTTGACATCTGAGAACCGACAGACTGCCTGCTCAGGTGTGTCCCTGACCCCTGAGTAGCCTAGCTGGGAGAAATCCCCCACTAGGGGCAGTCTGACACCCCACACCTCACAGGGTGGAGTACACCCCTGAGAGGAAACTTCCAAAGGAAGAATCAGACAGGTACACTCGCTGTTCAGCAATATTCTATCTTCGGCAACCTCTGCTGCTGATACCCAGGCAAACAGGGTCTGGAGTGGACCTCAAGCAATCTCCAACAGACCAACAGACAGTCCTTCTGACTGTCAGAAGGAAAATTATCAAACAGGAAGGACACCTATACCAAAACCCCATCAGTACGTCACTACCATCAAAGACCAGAGACAGATAAAACCACAAAGATGGGGAAGAAGCAGGGCAGAAAAGCTGGAAATTCAAAAAATAAGAGCGCATCTCCCCCTGCAAAGGAGCGCAGCCCATCGCAAGCAACGGATCAAAGCTGGTCAGAGAATGACTTGGACGAGAGGAGAGAAGAAGGCTTCAGTCCATGAAACTTATCAGAGCTAAAGGAGGAATTACGTACCCAGCGCAAAGAAACTAAAAATCTTGAAAAAAGAGTGAAAGAATTGACAGCTAGACTAATTAATGCAGAGAAGATCATAAACGAAATGACAGAGATGAAAACCATGACACGAGAAATACGTGACAAATGCACAAGCTTCAGTAACCGACTCGATCAACTGGAAGAAAGAGTATCAGCGATTGAAGATCAAATGAATGAAATGAAGCGAGAAGAGAAACCAAAAGAAAAAAGAAGAAAAAGAAATGAGCAAAGCCTGCAAGAAGTATGGGATTACGTAAAAAGACCAAATCTACGTCTGATTGGGGTGCCTGAAAGTGAGGGGGAAAATGGAACCAAGTTGGAAAACACTCTTCAGGATATCATCCAGGAGAACTTCCCCAACCTAGTAGGGCAGGCCAACATTCAAATTCAGGAAATACAGAGAACGCCACAAAGATACTCCTCCAGAAGAGCAACTCCAAGACACATCATTGCCAGATTCACCAAAGTTGAAATGAAGGAAAAAATCTTAAGGGCAGCCAGAGAGAAAGGTCGGGTTACCCACAAAGGGAAGCCCATCAGACTAACAGCAGATCTCTCGGCAGAAACTCTACAAGCCAGAAGAGAGTGGGGGCCAATATTCAACGTTCTTAAAGAAAAGAATTTTAAACCCAGAATTTCATATCCAGCCAAACTAAGTTTCATCAGTGAAGGAGAAATAAAATCCTTTACAGATAAGCAAATGCTTAGAGATTTTGTCACCACCAGGCCTGCCTAACAAGAGACCCTGAAGGAAGCCCTAAACATGGAAAGGAACAACCGGTACCAGCCATCGCAAAAACATGCCAAAATGTAAAGACCATCGAGGCTAGGAAGAAGCTGCATCAACTAATGAGCAAAATAACCAGTTAATATCATAATGGCAGGATCAAGTTCACACATAACAATATTAACCTTAAATGTTAATGGACTAAATGCTCCAATGAAAAGACACAGACTGGCAAACTGGATAAAGAGTCAAGACCCATCAGTCTGCTGTATTCAGGAGACCCATCTCACATGCAGAGACATACATAGGCTCAAAATAAAGGGATGGAGGAAGATCTACCAAGCAAACGGAGAACAAAAAAAAGCAGGGGTTGCAATCCTTGTCTCTGATAAAACAGACTTTAAACTATCCAAGATCAAAAGAGACACAGAAGGCCATTACATAATGGTAAAGGGATCAATTCAACAGGAAGAGCTAACTCTCCTAAATATATATGCACCCAATACAGGAGCACCCAGATTCATAAAGCAAGTCCTTAGAGACTTAAAAAGAGACTTAGACTCCCATACAATAATAATGGGAGACTTCAACACTCCGCTGTCAACATTAGACAGATCAACGAGACAGAAAGTTAACAAGGATATCCAGGAATTGAACTCATCTCTGCACCAAGCGGACCTAATAGACATCTATAGAACTCTCCACCCCAAATCAACAGAATATACATTCTTCTCAGCACCACATCGCACTTATTCCAAAATTGACCACATAATTGGAAGTAAAGCACTCCTCAGCAAATGTAAAAGAACAGAAATTATAACAAACTGTCTCTCAGACCACAGTGCAATCAAACTAGAACTCAGGACTAAGAAACTCAATCAAAACCGCTCAACTACATGGAAACTGAACAACCTGCTCCTGAATGACTACTGGGTACATAACGAAATGAAAGCGGAAATAAAGATGTTCTTTGAAACCAATGAGAACAAAGATACAACATACCAGAATCTCTGGGACACATTTAAAGCAGTGTGTAGAGGGAAATTTATAGCACTAAATTCCCACAAGAGAAAGCAGGAAAGATCTAAAGTTGACACTCTAACATCACAATTAAAAGAACTAGAGAGGCAAGAGCAAACACATTCAAAAGCTAGCAGAAGGCAAGAAATAACTAAGATCAGAGCCGAACTGAAGGAGATAGAGACACAAAAAACCCTCCAAAAAATCAATGAATCCAGGAGTTGGTTCTTTGAAAAGATCAACAAAATTGACAGACCGCTAGCAAGGCTAATAAAGAAGAAAAGAGAGGAATCAAATAGATGCAATAAAAAATGATAAAGGGGATATCACCACTGACCCCACAGAAATACAAACTACCATCAGAGAATACTATAAACGCCTCTAGCAAATCAACTAGAAAATCTAGAAGAAATGGATAATTTCCTGGACACTTACACTCTCCCAAGGCTAAACCAGGAAGAAGTTGAATCCCTGAATAGACCAATAGCAGGCTCTGAAATTGAGGCAACAATTAATAGCCTACCCACCAAAAAAAGTCCAGGACGGATGGATTCACAGCTGAATTCTACCAGAGGTACAAGGAGGAGCTGGTACCATTCCTTCTGAAACTATTCCAATCAATAGAAAAAGAGGGAATCCTCCCTAACTCATTTTATGAGGCCAACATCATCCTGATACCAAAGCCTGGCAGAGACACAACAAAAAAAGAGAATTTTAGACCAATATCCCTGATGAACATTGATGCAAAAATTCTCAATAAAATACTGGCAAACCGGATTCAGCAGCACATCAAAAAGCTTATCCACCATGATCAAGTGGGCTTCATCCCTGGGATGCAAGGCTGGTTCAACATTCGCAAATCAATAAACGTAATCCAGCATATAAACAGAACCAAAGACAAGAACCACATGATTGTCTCAATAGATGCAGAAAAGGCTTTTGACAAAATTCAACAGCCCTTCATGCTAAAAACGCTCAATAAATTCGGTATTGATGGAACGTACCTCAAAATAATAAGAGCCATTTATGACAAACCCACAGCTAATATCATACTGAATGGGCAAAAACTGGAAAAATTCCCTTTGAAAACTGGCACAAGACAGGGATGCCCTCTCTCACCACTCCTATTCAACATAGTGTTGGAAGTTCTGGCTAGGGCAATCAGGCAAGAGAAAGAAATCAAGGGTATCCAGTTAGGAAAAAGAAGTCAAATTGTCCCTGTTTGCAGATGACATGATTGTATATTTAGAAAACCCCATCGTCTCAGCCCAAAATCTCCTTAAGATGATAAGCAACTTCAGCAAAGTCTCAGGATACAAAATTAATGTGCAAAAATCACAAGCATTCTTATACACCAGTAACAGACAAGCAGAGAGCCAAATCAGGAATGAACTTCCATTCACAATTGCTTCAAAGAGAATAAAATACCTAGGAATCCAGCTTACAAGGGATGTCAAGGACCTCTTCAAGGAGAACTACAAACCACTGCTCAGTGAAATCAAAGAGGACACAAACAAATGGCAGAACATACCATGCTCATGGATAGGAAGAATCAATATCGTGAAAATGGCCATACTCCCCAAGGTTATTTCTAGATTCAATGCCATCCCCATCAAGCTACCAATGAGTTTCTTCACAGAATTGGAAAAAAACTGCTTTAAAGTTCATATGGAACCAAAAAAGAGCCCGCATTGCCAAGACAATCCTAAGTCAAAAGAACAAAGCTGGAGGCGTCACGCTACCTGACTTCAAACTATACTACAAGGCTACAGTAACCAAAACAGCATGGTACTGGTACCAAAACAGAGCTATAGACCAGTGGAACAGAAAAGAGTCCTCAGAAATAATACCGCACATCTACAGCCATCTGATCTTTGACAAACCTGAGAGAAACAAGAAATGGGGAAAGGATTCCCTATTTAATAAATGGTGCTGGGAAAATTGGCTAGCCATAAGTAGAAAGCTGAAACTGGATCCTTTCCTTACCCCTTATACGAAGATTAATTCAAGATGGATTAGAGACTTAAATGTTAGACCTAATACCATAAAAACCCTAGAAGAAAATCTAGGTAGTACCATTCAGGACATAGGCATGGGCAAGGACTTCATGTCTAAAACACCAAAAGCAACGGCAGCAAAAGCAAAAATTGACAAATGGGATCTAATTAAACTAAAGAGCTTTTGCACAGCAAAAGAAACTACCATCAGAGTGAACAGGCAACCTACAGAATGGGAGAACATTTTTGCAACTTACTCATCTGACAAAGGGCTAATATCCAGAATCTACAAAGGACTCAAACAAATTTACAAGAAAAAAAACAAACAACCCCATCAAAAAGTGGGCAAAGGATATGAACAGACATTTCTCAAAAGAAGACCTGCATACGGCCAACAGACACATGAAAAAATGCTCGTCATCACAGGCCATCAGAGAAATGCAAATCAAAACCACAATGAGATACCATCTCACACCAGCTAGAATGGCAATCATTAAGAAGTCAGGAAACAACAGGTGTTGGAGAGGATGTGGAGAAATAGGAACACTTTTACACTGTTGGTGGGATTGTAAACTAGTTCAACCATTATGGAAAACAGTATGGCAATTCCTCAAGGATCTAGAACTAGATGTACCATATGACCCAGCCATCCCACTACTGGGTATATACCCAAAGGATTATAAATTATTCTACTACAAAGACACATGTACACGTATGTTTATTGCGGCACTATTCACAATAGCAAAGACTTGGAATCAACCCAAATGTCCATCTGTGACAGACTGGATTAAGAAAATGTGGCACATATACACCATGGAATACTATGCAGCCATAAAAAAGGATGAGTTTGCGTCCTTTGTAGGGACATGGATGCAGCTGGAAACCATCATTCTTAGCAAACTATCACAAGAACAGAAAACCAAACACCGCATGTTCTCACTCATAGGTGGGAACTGAACAATGAGATCACTTGGACTCGGGAAGGGGAACATCACTTACTGGGGCCTATGATGGGGAGGGGGGAGGGGGGATGAGGGAGGGATTGCACTGGGGAGTTATACATGATATAAATGATGAATTGATGGCGGCTGACGAGTTGATGGGTGGAGCACACCAACATGGCATAAGTATACATATGTAACAAACCTGCACATTATGCATATGTACCCTAGAACTTACAGTATAATAATAAAAAATAATAAATAAAATAAAATAAAATAAAATATAGACATAATAGTTCCAATAGAGAGAGGTATAAAATATATACAAAATAGATACAATAGATATAGGTATGAAATATAGACATAATAGGTATAATAGATAGACGTATTAAAATATAGACATAATGGATATAAGAGATATAGGTATAAAATACAGTTATAATAACTAGAGGTATAAAATATAGATATAATAGATATAATAGATATAGGTATAAAATATAGATATAATAGATATAGATATAGAAAAAAATAGAGATATTATAGATTTAGGTATAAAATATAGATATAATAGATATAATAGATATAGGTAAAAATATATATATAATAGACATAATAGATATAGATATAAAACATAGATATAATGGATATAATAGATATAGGTATAAATATAAATATAATAGATATAGTTGTAAAATATAGACAGAATAGATATAGGTATAAAATATACATATAATACTTATAGATATAAAATATAGATATAATAGATATAGATATAGGTATAAAATATAGATACAATAGATATAGATATAAAATACAGATATATATAATAGATATAGGTATAAAATATAGATATAATATAGATATAAAATATAGATAGCTATAATAGACATAGGTATAAAATATAGATATAATAGATATAGGTATATAGACATAATAGATATAGGTATAAAATATAGACATAATAGATATAATAGATATACGTATAAAAATACACATAATAGATAGATATAGGTATAAAATAGAGACATAGTAGATATAATAGATATAGGTATAAAATATAGACATAATAGATATAATAGATATAGGTATGAAATATAGACATAACAGATATAATATACATAGGTATAAAATATAGACATAATAGGTATAATAGATATAGGTATAAAATATAGACATAATTGATATAGTAGATATGGGTATAAAATATAGACATAATAGATTTAGGTATAAAATATAGACATAACAGATATAATAGATAAAGGTATAAAATACAGATAAATATATACAATAGATAAAGGTATAAAATATAGACACAATAGACATAATAGATATAGGTATAAAATATAGATATAATAGATATAATAGATATAGGTATAAAATATAGATATAGTATATATAATAGGTATAGATATAAATTATAGATATAATAGATATAGATATAGGTATAAAATATAGATATAATGGATATAATAGATATAGGTATAAAATATAGATATAACAGATATAGCTATGAAATATAGACACAATAGATATAGATATAGGTATAAAATATAGATATAATAGATATAGCTATAAAAAAGAGATATAATAGATATAATAGATATTGGTATAAAATATGGACATAATAGATATAATATATATAGGCATAAAATATAGACATAATAGATATAATAGATATAGTTATAAAATATAGACATAATAGATAAAATAGATATAGGTATAAAATATAGACACAATATATATAATAGATATACGTATAAATATAGACATAATAGATATAATAGATATAGGTATCAAATATAGATAAAATAGATATAGGAATAAAATATAGATATAGTGGATATAATAGATATAGGTATAAAATATAGGCATAATAGATATAATAGATAGAGGTATAAATTAAAGACATAATAGATATAATTGATAGAGTTATAAAATATAGACATAATAGATATAATAGATAGAGGGATAAAATATAGACATAATAGATATAATAGATATAAAATACAGACATAATAGATATAATAGATATAAGTATAAAATATAGAAACAATAGATATAATAGATATAGGTTTAAATATAGACGTAATAGATATGCTTATAAACTATGGACATAATAGATATAATAGATGTAGGCATGAATATAGACATAATAGATACAATAGATATAGGTATAAACTAAAGACATAATAGGTATAATTGATATAGGTATAAAATATAGACATAAGAGATATAATAGATATAGGTGTAAAATATAGACATATAGTTTTAAATATAGACATAATAGTTATAATAGATATAGGTATAAATTATAGACATAATATAATATTTAGACATAATAGATATTATACATATAGGTATAAAATATAGACTTAATAGATATAATAGATATACGTATAAAATATACACAGACATAATAGATATAGGTATAAAATATAGACATGATAGATATAATAGATATAGGTATAAATTATAGACATAATAGGTATAATTGATATAGGTATAAAATATAGATATAATAGATATAATAGATATAGGTATAAAATATAGACAAAATAGATATAATAGATATAGGTATAAAATATAGACATAATAGATATAATAGATATAGGTATAAAATATACACATAATAGATATAATAGATATAGGTAAAAAATAGAGACAGAATAGATATAATACACAAAGGTTAAAATATAGACAAAAAAGATATAATAGACAGGAGTAAAATATAGATATAATAGATATAGGTATAAAATATAGACATAATAGATATAATAGAAATATGTGTACAATATAGATATAATAGATATAGATATAAAATATAGACATAATAGATATAGACACAGGAGTAAAATATAGATATAATAGATATCATTATAAAATATAAATATAATAGATTTAATAGATATAGGTATAACATATAGACATAATAGATATAAGAGATATAGGTATAAAATATAGACATAATAGATTTAATGGATATAGGTATGAAATACCTAATAATAGACATAATAGATATAGGTATAAAATATAGACAGAATAGATATAGGTATAGAATATAGACATAATAGATATAATAGATATAGGTATAAAATATAGACAGAATAGATATAATAGATATAGGTATAAAATATAGACATAATAGATATAATATTTACAGGTATAAAATATACATATAATAGATATAGGTATAAAATATAGATGTAATAGATATAATAGATATACGTATAAAAAATAGATATAAGAGATACAGGTATAATGTATAGACAGTAGATATAATAGATATAGGTATAAAATATAGATATAATAGATATAGGTATAAAATATAGTTATAGATTTAGGTATAAATTATAGATATAATAGATATAGGTATAAAATATAGACTTAATAGATATAATAGATATAGGTATAAAATATAGATATAGTGAATATAATAAATATAGGTATGAAATATAGACATAACAGATATAATAGATATAGTTATAAATTATAGACATAATAGATATAATAGATAACGAAAGAAAATATAGACATAATAGATATAATGGATATTGGTATAAAATATATACATAATAGATATAGGTATAAAGTATAGACATAATAGATATAATAAATATAGGTATAAAATATAGACATAATAGATAAAATAGATATAGGTATAAAATATAGACATAATAGGTATATTAGATAGAGGTAGAAAATATAGACTTAATAGATATAATAGACATAGGTATAAAATATAGACATAATAGATATAATAGATATAGGTACAAAATATAGACGTAATAGATATAATAAAGTTATAAATTATAGATATGATAGATATAGGTATAAAATATAGATATAATAGATATACCTATAAAATATACATATAAATGATATAGTCATAAAATATAGATATAATCGATATAATAGATATAGGTATAAAACATAGATATAATAGAAATAATTACAAAATATAAATCTAATAGATATAATATATAGGTATTAAATATAGATATAAGAAATATAGGTACAAAATATAGTTAGATATATGTATAAAATATAGATATAATAGTTGTAATAGATAGAGGTATAAAATATAGACATAATAGATATAATAGATATAGGTAAACAATATAGACATAATAGATATAGGTATAAAATATAGACATAATAGATATAGGTATAAAATATAGACATAATAGATATAATAAATATAGGTATAAAATATAGACATAATAGATACAGGTATACAATATAGACATAATAGATACAGGTATACAATATGGACATAATTGATACAGGTATACAATATAGACATAATAGATTTAATATATATAGGTTAAAATATAGACATAATAGACATAATAGATATAGATATGAAATATAGACATAATAGATATATTAGATATATTTATAAAATATAGGCATAATAGATATAATAAAGGTATAAAATATAGACATAATAGACATTATTGATAGAGTTATAAAATTCAGACAGAATAGATATAATGGATAGAGGGATAAAATATAGACATAATAGATACTATAGATATAGGTATAAAATACAGACATCATAGATATAATACACATAGGTATAAAATATACACATAATAGATATATTAGATTTAGGTATAAAATGTAGACGTAATAGATATAGGTATAATACATAGACATAATAGATATAATAGATGTAGGTATGAAATAGAGACATAATAGATATAATATAGGTATAAAATAGACACTTAACAGATATAATAAATATATGTATAAAATATACACATAATAGATATAATAAATATAGATATAAAATATAGACAAAATAGATATAGGTACACAATATAGACATAATAGATATAATAGATTTAGGTATAAAATATACACATAATAGATATAATTGATTTAGGTATAAAATATAGACATAATAGACATAATAGATACAGGTATAAAATATAGACATAATAGATATAACAGAGTTATAAAATATAGACATAAGAGATATAATAGATATAGGTATAAAACATAGACATAATAGATATATATGGGTATAAAATATAGACATTATACATATGATAAATATATGTATAAAATATAGACATAATAGATATAATACATATAGGTATGAAATATAGATATAAGAAATATAGGTATAAAATATAGTTATAATAGATACAGGTATAAAATATAGATATAATAGATATAATAGAGAGAGGTATAAAATATAGACATAATAGATATAGTAGATATAGGTATAAAACATTGACAAAAAAGATATAATAGATATAGGTATAGAATATTGACATAATAGATACAATAGATATAGGTATAGAATATTGACATAATAGATACAATAGATACAGGTATAAAATATAGACATAATAGATATAATACATAAAGGTATAAAATATAGACATAATAGATATAGGTATAAAATATAGACATAATAGATATAATAGATATAGGTATGAAATATAGATATAATAGATATAGGTATAACATACAGACATAATACATAAAATAGATATAGCTATAAAATAAAGACATAATAGATATAATAGATATAGGTATGAAACAGACATAATAGATATAGGTATAAAATATAGATATAATAGGAATAGGTATATAATATAGACATAATGGATATAATAAATATGGGTATAAAATATAGACGTTTTAGGTATAGGTATAAAATATAGACGTAATAGATATAATACATACAGGTATAAAATATAGAAATAATGCATACAATAGATATTGGTATAAAATATAAACATAATAGATACAATAGATACAGGTATAAAATATAGACATAATAGATATATCAAATATAGGTATAAAATAGAGACATTATAGATTTGATAGATACAGGTATAAAATATAGACATAATAGATATAATAGACATAGGTATGAAATATAGACATAATAGATACAATAGATATAGGTATAAAATATAGACATAATAGATATAATAGATATAGGTATAAAATATAGACATAATAGATATAGGTATAAAATATAGACATAATAGATATAATAGATATAGGTATAAAATATAGACATAATAGATATAATAGATAGAGGTATAAAATATAGACATAATAGATAATAATAGAGGTATAAAATATAGACATAATAGATACAATAAATATAGGTATAAATTGTAGACATAATAGATATAATAGATATAGGTATAAAATGTAGACATAATAGATATAGGTATAAACTATAGACATAATAGATATAATTGATATAGGTGTAAAATATAGACATAATAGATATAGGTATAAAATATAGACATAATAGATATATTAGATATAGGTATAAAACATAGACATGATAGATAAAATAGAGGTATAAAATACAGACATAATAGATATAATAGAGGTATAAAATATATACATAATAGATATAGGTATAAAATATAGACATAATAGATATAATAGATATAGGAATAAAATATAGACATAATAGATATGATAGATAGAGGTATAAAATATAGATATAATAGATATAGGTATAAAATATAGACATAATAGATATGATAGATATAGGTATAAAATATAGATATAATAGATATAGGTATAAAATATAGATATAATAGATATATGTATAAAAAATAGACATAATAGATATGATAGGTACATGTATAAAATATAGATATAATAGATATAGGTGTAAAATATAGACATAATAGATATAATAGACATAGGTATAAAATATAGACATAATAGATAGATATAGGTATAAAACGTAGACATAATAGATATAATATATATAGGTATAAAATGTAGACATAATACATATAATAGATATAGGTATGAAATATAGACATAATAGACATAATAGATATAGGTATAGAATAAAGACGTAATCGTTATAAAAAACATAGGTATAAATTATAGATATAATAGATATAGGCATAAAATATAGACATAGTAGATATAATAGATATAGGTATAAAATATAGACATTATAGACATGATAGATAATAGTTATAAAATATAGATATAATAGATATAGGTATAAAATATAAATATAATAGATACACGTATAAAATATAGACATAACAGATATAATAGATATAGGTAAAAAATAGAGACCTAATAGATATAATAGACATAGCGATAAAATATAGACATAATAGATATATATAGATATAGGTATAAAATATAGATATAATAGATATATGTATAAAAAATAGACATAATAGATATGATAGGTACATGTATAAAATATAGATATAATAGATATAGGTGTAAAATATAGACATAATAGATATAATAGACATAGTATAAAATATAGACATAATAGATAGATATAGGTATAAAACTTAGACATAATAGATATAAATATATAGGTATATAAAATATAGACATAATACATATAATAGATATAGGTATGAATATAGACATAATAGACATAATAGATATAGGTTATAGAATAAAGACGTAATCGTTATAAAAAACATAGGTATAAATATAGATATAATAGATATAATAGATATAGGCATAACAATATAGACATAGTAGATATAATAGATATAGTATAAAATATAGACATATAGACATGATAGATAATAGTTATAAAATATAGATATAATAGATATAGGTATAAAATATAAATATAATAGATACACGTATAAAATATAGACATAACAGATATAATAGATATAGGTAAAAAATAGAGACCTAATAGATATAATAGACATAGCGATAAAATATAGACATAATAGATATATATAGATATAGGTATAAAATATAGATATAATAGATATATGTATAAAAAATAGACATAATAGATATGATAGGTACATGTATAAAATATAGATATAATAGATATAGGTGTAAAATATAGACATAATAGATATAATAGACATAGGTATAAAATATAGACATAATAGATAGATATAGGTATAAAACGTAGACATAATAGATATAATATATATAGGTATAAAATGTAGACATAATACATATAATAGATATAGGTATGAAATATAGACATAATAGACATAATAGATATAGGTATAGAATAAAGACGTAATCGTTATAAAAAACATAGGTATAAATTATAGATATAATAGATATAGGCATAAAATATAGACATAGTAGATATAATAGATATAGGTATAAAATATAGACATTATAGACATGATAGATAATAGTTATAAAATATAGATATAATAGATATAGGTATAAAATATAAAT
>NW_022141995.1:0-28686 GCF_007565055.1 Rhinopithecus roxellana | reverse complement strand
TATATCTATTATGTCTATATTTTATACCTATATCTATTATATCTATTATGTCTATAATTTTTACCTATATCTATTATATCTATTATATCTATATTTTATACCTATATCTATTATATCTATTATTCTATATTTTATACCTATATCTGTTATGTCTATATTTTTTACCTATATCTATATCTATTATGTCTATATTTTATACCTATATCTATTATGTCTATTATGTCACATTGTGTACCTATATTTATTATATCTATTACGTCTATATTTTATAACTATATCTGTTATATCTATCTACTATTTTATACCTCTATCTATTATATCTAATATATATATATTTTATACCTATACCTATATTTTTAAACCTGTATTTCTTATATCTATATTTAATACCTATATCTATTATATCTATTAGTTTTATATTATATAATTATACCTATTATATCTATATTTTATACCTATATCTATTATATCTATTATATCTACATTTTATGACTATATCAATTATATCTATATTTTATATGTATATCTATTAATCTATTATGTCTATATTTTACCTATATCTATTATATCTATATTTTATACCTATATCTATCAATCTATTATGTCTATATTTTATACCTGTATCTATTATATCTATTTATACCTATATCTATCATATCTATTATGTCTATATTTTTTCCTATACTATTATATCTATTATGTCTAATGTTTATACCTATATCTATTATGTATATATTTTATACCTCTATTATATCTATTATGTCTGTATTTTATACCTCTATTTTATCTATTATTCTATGTTTTATACCTATATCTAATATATCTATTATGTCTATTTTTATACCTATATCTATTATGTCTATATTTTACACCTATATCAATTATATCTATTATGTCTATAGTTTATACCTATATCATTATGTCTACATTTTTACCTATATCTATTATATCTATTATGTCTACAATTTATACCTATATCTATTGTATCTATTATGTCTATATTTTATACCTCTATCTATTATATCTATTATGTCTATATTTTATACCTGTATCTATCAAATCTATAATGTCTCTATTTTATACCTATATTTGATATATCTATTATGTCTATATTTTATACCTGTATCTATTGTATCTATTATGTTTATATTTTATACCAATATCTATTGTATGCATTATTTCTATATTTTATACCTGTATGTATCTATTACGTCTATATTTTATACCTATACCTAAAACGTCTATATTTTATACCCATATTATTATATCCATTATGTCTATATTATATCCTATTCCTATTATATCTATATTTTATACCTATATCTATTATGTCTGTTCATACCTATAGCTATATATCTATTATGTCTTTATTTTATATTATATCTATTTTATGTATTATGTCTGTATGTTATACCTATATCTATTATATCTATATTTCATACCTGTATCTATTATATCTATTATGTCTATATTTTATACCTATATCTATTATGTCTATATTTCATACCTTTATGTATTATATCTATTGTCTATATTTTACCTGTATCTATTGTATCTATTATGTCAATATTCTATACCTATATCTATTGTATCTATTATGTCAATATTCTATACCTATATCTATTATCCTTTTTTGTCAATGTTTTATACCTATATCTACTATATCTATTATGTCTATATTTTATACCTCTCTATTATTCTATTATATCTATATTTTATACCTGTATCTATTATAACTATATTTATACCTATATCTTATATCTATATTTCATCTACTATTATCATATGTATATTTTATATCTATTATTCATATTTATACATATATTTATCATATGTATAATGTCTATATTTTATACCCTATATATCTATTATGTCTATGTTTATACCTATATCTATATATCCTTATTCTATATTTATAACTCTATCTGTTATATCTATTATGTCTATATTTTATACCTATATCTATTATGTCTATTATGTCTGTATTTTATACCTAAATCAATTATATCTATTATGTGTATATTTTATACCTAAATCTATTATATCTATTATGTCTAATTGTGTACCTATATCTATTTTGTCTATATTTTATATCTATATTTATTAATTATTATGTGTATATTTTATCATATATTTTATATCTGTTAAGTGTCTATTTTATACCTATATTATATCTATTATGTCTCCATTTCATACCTACATCTATTATATCTATTATGTCTATGTATTATACCTATATCTATTACGTCTACATTTTATACCTAAATCTAATATATTATGTGTATATTTTATACCTATGTGTATTATATCTATGATGTCTGTATTTTATACCTATATCTATAATATCTATTATGTCTATATTTTATCCCTCTATCCATTATATCTATTCTGTCTGAATTTTATAACTCTATCAATAATGTCTATTATGTCTATATTTTATACCTTTATTATATCTATTATGCCTATATTTTAAAATATCTAATATATCTATTATGTCTATATTTCATATCTATATCTATTATGTCTATTATGTCTATATTTTAACCTATATATATTAAATCTATTATGTCTAATTGTATACCTGTATCAATTATGTCCATATTGTATACCTGTATCTATTATGTCTATATTGTATACCTGTATCTATTATGTCTATATTTTATACCTATATTTATTATATCTATTATGTCTATATTTTATACCTATATCTATTATGTCTATATTTATACCTATATCTATTATGTCTATATTGTTTACCTATATCTATTATCTATTATGTCTATATTTTATACCTCTATCTATTACAACTATTATATCTATATTTTATACATATATCTAACTATATTTTGTACCTATATTTCTTATATCTATATTTAATACCTATATATTATATCTATTAGATTTATATTTTGTAATTATTTCTATTATATCTATGTTTTATACCTATATCTATTATATCGATTATATCTATATTTTATGACTATATCATTTAATGTATATTTTATAGGTATATCTATTATATCTATTATATCTATATTTTATACCTATATCTATCATATCTATAATTTATAACTTTATTATATCTATTACGTCTATATTTTGTACCTATATCTAGATCTATTATGTCTATATTTTATACCTATGTCTATTATTCTATTAAGTCTATATTTTCTACCTCTATCTAATATACCTATTATGTCTATATTTTATACCTATATCTATTTTATCTATTATGTCTATATTTTATACCTATATTTATTATATCTATTATGTCTATACTTTATACCTATATCTATTATGTATATATTTTATACCAATATCCATTATATCTATTATGTCTATATTTTCTTTCGTTATCTATTATATCTATTATGTCTATAATTTATAACTATATCTATTATATCTGTTATGTCTCTATTTCATACCTATATTTATTATATTCACTATATCTATATTTTATACCTATATCTATTATATCTACTGTCTATACATTATACCTGTATCTCTTATATCTATTTTTAGACGTATATCTATTATATCTATTACATCTATATTTTATACCTATATCTATTATATGTATATTTTATACCTGTAAATTATATCTATTATGTCTATATTTTATACCTATATCTATTATCTATTCTGTCTATATTTATACCTATATCTATTATATCTATTATGTCTATATTCTATACCTATATCTATTCTGTCTATATTTTATACCTATATCTATTATATCTATTATTAGTTATTTCATACCTATATCCATTAAATCTATTATGTCTATATTTTATACCTATATCTCTTATATCTATTATGTCTATATGTTATACCTATATCTATTAAATCTATTATATTATATTTTATAATGATATCTATTATATCTATATTTTACTCCTGTGTCTATATCTATTATGTCTATATTTATATCTATATCTATTATATCTATATTGTACACATATTTCTATTATATCTATTATGTCTATATTTTATACCTATATCTATTATATATATTTTACTCCTGTCTATTATATCTTTTTTGTCTATATTTTAACCTTTGTGTATTATATCTATTCTGTCTCTATTTTTTACCTATATCTATTATATCTATTATGTGTATATTTTATACCTATATCTATTATATCTATATGTCTATATTTTTACCTATATCTATTATATCTATTTTGTCTATATTTTATACCTATATCTATTATATCTATTATATCTATATTTTATACCTATATCAATTATACCTATTATGTCTATAATTTATACCTATATCTATTATATCTATCATGTCTATATTTTATACCTATATCTATTATGTCTGTGTATATTTTATACGTATATCTATTATATCTATTAAGTCTATATTTTATACCTATATGTATAATATCTATTATGTCTAAATATTATATCTATTATGTCTATAATTTATACCTATATCTATTATACTATTGTCTATATTTTAAAACTATATGTCTATATTTTACACCTATATCTATTATATCTCTTATGTCTATATTTATACCTATATCAATTATACCTATTATGTCTTTAGTTTATACCTATATCTATTGTATCTATTATGTCTATATTTCATGCCTACATCTATTATATCTATTATGTCCATAGTTTATAAGCATATCTATTACGTCTATATTTTAAACCTATATCTATTATATCTATTGTTTCTATATTTTATACCTATATCTATTATATCTATTATGTCTGTATTTTATATCTATTATATCTATTATGTCTATATTTTATCCCTCTATCTATTATATCTATTATGTCTATATTTTATAACTCTATCAATTATATCTATTATGTCTTTAATTTATACCTCTATCTATTATATCTATTATGCCTATATTTTATACCTATATCTATTATATCCACTATATCTATATTTTATTCCTATATCTATTTTATCTATATTTGATACCTATATCTATATATCTATTATGTCTATATTTATACGTATATCTATTATATATTGTGTCTATATTTTATACCTATATCTATTTTATCTATTATGTCTATATTTATAACTCTATCTATTATATCTATTATGTTTATATTTTATTCCTCTATCTATTATATCTGTTATGTCTATATTTTATACCTCTATCTATTATCTATTATGTCTATATTTTATACCTCTATCTATTATATCTATTATGTCTATATTTATACCTCTATTATATCAATTATGTCTATATTTTATACCTATATCTATTATATGTATGATGTCTATATTTTATACCTATATCTATTATATGTATGATGTCTATATTTTATACCTATTCTATATATATCTATTATGTCTTATTTTATCGCTATGTCTATTATATCTATTAGGTCTCTATTTTTTACCTATATCTATTATATCTGTTATGTCTATATTTTATACGTGTATCTATTATATTTATATTTTTACCTATATCTATTATATCTATATTTTATAACTATTATCTATCATGTCTATAATGTCTATATTTTTATACCTATATCTATTATATCTACTATGTCTATATTTTATGCCTATATCTATTATATCTATTATATCTAAATTTATACCTATGTTTTTATAACGATTACGTCTTTATTCTATACCTATATCTATTATGTCTATTATGTCTATTTTCATACCTATATCTTATATGTATTATGTCTATATTTTATACCTATATATACCTATTATGTCTACGTTTTATACCTATATCTATCTATTATGTCTATATTTTATACCTATGTCTATTATATCTATTATGTCTACATTTTACACCTATATCTATTATTCTATATTTTATACATGTACCTATCATATCTATTATGTCTATTTTTTATACGTATATCTATTATATCTATATTTTATACCTATATCTATTATATCTATATTTTATACCTATATCTATCATATCTATTATCTCTATATTTTATACCTATATCTATTATATCTATATTTATACCTATATCTATCATATCTATTATGTCTATATTTTATTCCTATATCTATTATATCTATTATGTCTATATTTTAACCTATATCTATTATGTATATTTTTATACCTCTATTATATCTATTATGTCTGTATTTTATACCTCTATTATATCTATTATGTCTATGTTTTATACCTATATCTAATATATCTATTATGTCTATATTTTATATCCTATATCTATATATGTCTACTATTTTACACCTATATCAATTATATCTATTATGTCTATAGTTTATACCTATATCTATTATGTCTACATTTTATACCTATATCTATTATATCTATTATGTCTACAATTTATACCTATATCTATTGTATCTATTATGTCTATATTTTATACCTCTATTATATCTATTATGTCTATATTTTATACCTCTATCTATTATATCTATTATGTCTATATTTTATACCTATATCTATTATATCTATTATGTCTATATTTTATACCTATATCTATTATGTCTATATTTTATACCTATATCTATTATATCTATTATGTCTATATTTTATACCTATATCTATTGTATCTATTATGTCTATATTTCATACCTATGTCTATTATATCTATTATGTCTATATTTTATACCTGTATCTATCAATCTATAATGTCTCTATTTTATACCTATATTTGATATATCTATTATGTCTATATTATTTACCTGTATCTATTGTATCTATTATGTTTATATTTTATACCAATATCTATTGTATGCATTATTTCTATATTTTATACCTGTATGTATTATCTATTACGTCTATATTTTATACCTATACCTAAAACGTCTATATTTTATACCCATATTTATTATATCCATTATGTCTATATTATATACCTATTCCTATTATATCTATATTTTATACCTATATCTATTATGTCTATGTTTTATACCTATATCTTTATATTATTATGTCTATATTTCATACCTATATCTATTATATCTATTATGTCTATTTTATACCTATATCTATTATGTCTATATTTTATACCTTTATGTATTATATCTATTATGTCTATATTTTATACCTGTATCTATTGTATCTATTATGTCAATATTCTATACCTATATCTATTATATCTTTTTTGTCAATGTTTTATACCTATATCTACTATATCTATTATGTCTATATTTTATACTCTCTGTACTTATATCTATTATATCTATATTTTATACCTGTATCTATTATAACTATATTTTATACCTATATTCTTATATCTATATTTCATACCTAATCTATTATATCTATTATGTCTATATTTTATACATATATTTATCATATGTATAATGTCTATATTTTTACCCCATATATATTATATCTATTATGTCTATGTTTTATACCTATATCTATTATATCTCTTCTGTCTATATTTATAACTCTATCTGTTATATCTATTATGTCTATATTTTATACCTATATCTATTATATCCAATATGTCTATATTTTATACCTATATCTATATATAATCAATTATGACTATATTCTTATACCTATATCTATTATATCTATTATGTCTATATTTTATACCTCTATCTAAATACCTATTATGTCTATATTTTATACCTATATCTATTATATCTATATTTTATGGCTCTATTATATCTATTACATCTCTATTTTATATCTCTATCTATTATATCTAGTATGTCAATATTTTATACCTCTATCTATATATCTGTTATGTCTATATTTATACCTCTATTATATTTATATGTCTATATTTTAAACTCTATCTTCTATTATGTTTAATTTTATTCCTCTATTTATATTGTTTTATGTCTATATTTTTACCTCTATCTATTTTATCTATTATGTCTATAGTTTATACCTCTATCTATTATATCTATTATGTCTATATTTTATACCTCTATTATATCAATTATGTCTATATTTTATACCTAATCTATTATATGTATGATGTCTATATTTTATACCCTATATCTATTATATGTATGATGTCTATATTTTATACCTATATCGATATTATATAGATTAGTCTATATTTTATCGCTATGTCTATTATATCTATTAGGTCTCTATTTTTTTACCTATATCTATTATATCTGTTATGTCTATATTTTATACGTGTATCTATATATTTATATTTTATACCTATATCTATTATATCTATATTTTATAACTATTATCTATCATGTCTATAATGTCTATATTTATACCTATATCTATTATATCTACTATGTCTATATTTTATGCCTATATCTATTATATCTATTATATCTATAATTTCTAACCTATGTTTTTATAACGATTACGTCTTTTATTTCTATACCTATATCTATTATGTCTATTATTGTCTATATTTCATACCTATATCTATTATATGTATTATGTCTATATTTTTATACCTATATATATTATATCTATTATGTCTACGTTTTATACCTATATCTATCTATTATGTCTATATTTTATACCTATGTCTATTATCTCTATTATGTCTACATTTTACACCTATATCTATTATATCTATATTTTATACATGTACCTATCATATCTATTATGTCTATTTTTTATACGTATATCTATTATATCTATATTTTATACCTATATCTATTATATCTATATTTTATACCTATATCTATCATATCTATTATGTCTATATTTTATACCTGTATCTATTATATCTATATTTATACCTATATCTATCATATCTATTATGTCTATATTTTATTCCTATATCTATATCTATTATGTCTATATTTTATACCTATATCTATTATGTATATTTTTATACCTCTATTATATCTATTATGTCTGTATTTTATACCTCTATTTTATCTATTATGTCTATGTTTTATACCTATATCTAATATATCTATTATGTCTATATTTTATACCTATATCTATTGTCTATATTTTACACCTATATCAATTATATCTATTATGTCTATAGTTTATAACCTATATCTATTATGTCTACATTTTATACCTATATCTATTATATCTATTATGTCTACAATTTATACCTATATCTATTGTATCTATTATGTCTATATTTTATACCTCTATCTATTATATCTATTATGTCTATATTTTATACCTGTATCTATCAAATCTATAATGTCTCTATTTATACCTATATTTGATATATCTATTATGTCTATATTTTATACCTGTATCTATTGTATCTATTATGTTTATATTTTATACCAATATCTTATTGTATGCATTATTTCTATATTTTATACCTGTATGTATCTATTACGTCTATATTTTATACCTATACCTAAAACGTCTATATTTATACCCATATTTATTATATCCATTATGTCTATATTATATACCTATGTCCTATTATATCTATATTTTATACCTATTTATTATGTCTGTTTCATACCTATATCTATTATATCTATTATGTCTTTATTTTATAGTTATATCTATTTTATGTATTATGTCTGTATGTTATACCTATATCTATTATATCTATATTTCATACCTGTATCTATTATATCTATTATGTCTATATTTTTATACCTATATCTATTATGTCTATATTTTTATACCTTTTGGTATTATATCCATTATGTCTATATTTTATACCTGTATCTATTGTATCTATTATGTCAATATTCTATAACCTATATCTATTGTATCATTATGTCAATATTCTATACCTATATCTATTATATCTTTGTTGTCAATGTTTTATACCTATATCTACTATATTCTATTATGTCTATATTTTATACCTCTCTCTAATTATATCTATTATATCTATATTTATACCTGTATCTATTATAACTATATTTATATACCTATATTTCTATATCTATATTTCATACCTATATCTATTATATCTATTATGTCTATATTTTATACATATATTTTATCATATGTATAATGTCTATATTTTATACCCATTATATATCTATTATGTCTATGTTTTTATACCTATATCTATTATACTCTCTTATGTCTATATTTTATAACTCTATCTGTTATATCTATTATGTCTATATTTTATACCTATATCTATTATGTCTATTATGTCTGTATTTTATACCTAAATCAATTATATCTATTATGTGTATATTTTATACCTAAATCTATTATATCTATTATGTCTATATTGTGTACCTATATCTATTTTGTCTATATTTTATATCTATATTTATTATATCTATTATGTGTATATTTTTACATATATTTATTATATCTGTTAAGTGTCTATTTTATACCTATATTATATCTATTATGTCTCCATTTCATACCTACATCTATTATATCTATTATGTCTATGTATTATACCTATATCTATTACGTCTACATTTTTACCTAAATCTAATATTATGTGTATATTTTATACCTATGTGTATTATATCTATGATGTCTGTATTTTATACCTATATCTATAATATCTATTATGTCTATATTTTATCCCTCTATCCATTATATCTATTCTGTCTGAATTTTATAACTCTATCAATAATGTCTATTATGTCTATATTTTATACCTTTATTATATCTATTATGCCTATATTTTATAAATATATCTAAATATCTATTATGTCTATATTTCATATCTATATCTATTAGGTCTATTATGTCTATATTTAACCCCTATATATATTAAATCTATTATGTCTATATTGTATTACCTGTATCAATTATGTCCATATTGCTATACCTGTATCTATTATGTCTATATTGTATACCTGTATCTATTATGTCTATATTTTTATACTATATTATTATATCTATTATGTCTATATTTTATACCTATATCTATTATGTCTATATTTTATACCTATATCTATTATGTCTATATGGTTTACCTATATTCTATTATATCTATTATGTCTATTTTTTATACCTCTATCTATTACAACTATTATATCTATATTTTATACATATATCTAAACTATATTTTGTACCTATATTTCTATATCTATATTTAATACCTATATATTATATCTATTAGATTTATATTTTGTCATTATGTCTATTATATCTATGTTTTATACCTATATCTATTATATCGATTATATCTATATTTTATGACCTATATCATTTATATGTATATTTTATAGGTATATCTATTATATCTATTATAATCTATATTTTATACCTATATCTATCATATCTATAATTTATAACTTTATTATATCTATACGTCTATATTTTGTACCTATATCTATTATATCTATTATGTCTATATTTTATACCTATGTCTATTATATCTATTAAGTCTATATTTTCTACCTCTATCTAATATACCTATTATGTCTATATTTTATACCTATATCTATTTTATCTATTATGTCTATATTTTATACCTATATTTATTATATCTATTATGTCTATACTTTATACCTATATCTATATGTATATATTTTATACCAATATCCATATATCTATTATGTCTATATTTTCTTTCGTTATCTATTATATCTATTATGTCTATAATTTATAAACTATCTATTATATCTGTTATGTCTATATTTCATACCTATATTTATTATATCACTATATCTATATTTTATACCTATAATCTATTATATCTACTGTCTATACATTATACCCTGTACTTTATATCTATTTTTTTAGACGTATATCTATTATATCTATCTACATCTATATATGCTTATACCTATATCTATTATATGTATATTTTATACCTGTAAAGATTATATATATATTATAGTCTATATGTATACCTATATCTATTATATCTATCTGTCTATATTGTATACCTATATCTATTATATCTATTATGTCTATATCTCTATACTATATCTATTCTGTCTATATTTTATACCTATATCTATTATATCTATTATTAGTTATTCTACCTATATCCATTAAATCTATTATGTCTATATTTTATACCTATATCTCTTATATCTATTATGTCTATATGTTATACCTATATCTATTAAATCTATATATTATATTTTTATAATGATATCTATTATATGCTATATTTTTACTCCTGTGTCTATATCTATTATGTCTATATTTTATATCTATATCTATTATATCTATATTTGTACACATATTCTATTATATCTATTATGTCTATATTTTATACCTATATCTATTATATCTATATTTTACTCCTGTCTATTATATCTTTTTTGTTCTATATTTTAACCTTTGTGTATTATATCTATTCTGTCTCTATTTTTTACCTATATCTATTATATCTATTATGTGTATATTTTATACCTATATCTATTATATCTATTATGTCTATATTTTATACCTATATCTATTATATCTATTTTGTCTATATTTTATACCTATATCTATTATATCTATTATATCTATATTTTATACCATATCAATTATACCTATTATGTCTATAATTTATACCTATATCTATTATATCTATCATGTCTATATTTTATACCTATATCTATTATGTCTGTGTATAGTTTATACGTATATCTATTATATCTATTAAGTCTATATTTTATACCTATATGTATAATATCTATTATGTCTAATATTTATATCTATTATGTCTATAATTTATACCTATATCTATTATAACTATTGTCTATATTTTAACAACTATATGTCTATATTTTACACCTATATCTATTATATCTCTTATGTCTATATTTTATACCTATATCAATTATACCTATTATGTCTTTAGTTTATACCTATATCTATTGTATCTATTCTGTCTATATTTCATGCCTACATCTATTATATCTATTATGTCCATAGTTTATAAGCATATCTATTACGTCTATATTTTAAACCTATATCTATTATATCTATTGTTCTATATTTTATACTATATCTATATATCTATTATGTCTGTATTTTATATCTATTATATCTATTATGTCTATATTTTATCCCTCTATCTATTATATCTATTATGTCTATATTTTATAACTCTATCAATTATATCTATTATGTCTTTAATTTATACCTCTATCTATTATATCTATTATGCCTATATTTTATACCTATATCTATTATATCCACTATATCTATATTTTATTCCTATATGTATTTTATCTATATTTGATACCTATATCTATTATATCTATTATGTCTATATTTATACGTATATCTATTATATATATTGTGTCTATATTTTTATACCTTATCTATTTATCTATTATGTCTATATTTTATAACTCTATCTATTATATCTATTATGTTTATATTTATTCCTCTATCTATTATATCTCTTTTGTGTATATTTTATACCTCTATCTATTATATCTATTATGTCTATATTTTATACCTCTATCTATTATATCTATTATGTCTATATTTTATACCTCTATCTATTATATCTATTATGTCTATATTTTATACCTATATCTATTATATGTATGATGTCTATATTTTATACCTATATCTATCTATATGTATGATGTCTATATTTTATACCTATATCTATATATATCTATTATGTCTATATTTTATCGCTATGTCTATTATATCTATTAGGTCTCTATTTTTTACCTATATCTATTATATCTGTTATGTCTATATTTTATACGTGTATCTTTATATTTATATTTTATACCCTATATCTATTATATCTATATTTTATAACTATTATCTATCATGTCTATAATGTCTATATTTTTATACCTATATCTATTATATCTTACTATGTCTATATTTTATGCCTATATCTATTATATCTATTTATATCTATAATTTATACCTATGTTTTTTATAACGATTACGTCTTATTCTATACCTATATCTATTATGTCTATTCTGTCTATATTTCATACCTATATCTATTATATCGTATTATGTCTATATTTTATACCTATATATACCTATTATGTCTACGTTTTTATACCTATATCTATCTATTATGTATATATTTTATACTATGTCTATTATATCTATTATGTCTACATTTTACACCTATATCTATTATATCTATATTTATACATGTACCATATCATATCTATTATGTCTATTTTTTATACGTATATCTATTATATCTATATTTTATACCTATATCTATATATCTATATTTTATACCTATATCTATCATATCTATTATGTCTATATTTTATACCTATATCTATTATATCTATATTTTCTACCTATATCTATCATATCTATTATGTCTATATTTATTCCTATATCTATTATATCTATTATGTCTATATTTATACCTATATCTATTATGATATATTTTATACCTCTATTATATCTATTATGTCTGTATTTTACCTCTATTATATCTATTATGTCTATGTTTTATACCTATACTAATATATCTATTATGTCTATATTTTATACCTATATCTATTATGTCTATATTTTACACCTATATCATTATATCTATTATGTCTATAGTTTATACCTATATCTATTATGTCTACATTTATACCTATATCTATTATATCTATTATGTCTACAATTTATACCTATATCTATTGTATCTATTATGTCTATATTTTATACCTCTATTATATCTATTATGTCTATATTTTATACCTCTATCTATTATATCTATTATGTCTATATTTTTACCTATATCTATTACTATTATGTCTATATTTTATACCTATATCTATTATGTCTATATTTATACCTATATCTATTATCTATTATGTCTATATTTTATACCTATATCTATTGTATCTATTATGTCTATATTTCATACCTATGTCTATTATATCTATTATGTCTATATTTATACCTGTATCTATCA
This sequence comes from Rhinopithecus roxellana, assembly GCF_007565055.1. Taxonomy (NCBI): domain Eukaryota; kingdom Metazoa; phylum Chordata; class Mammalia; order Primates; family Cercopithecidae; genus Rhinopithecus; species Rhinopithecus roxellana. The sequence continues at coordinate 14,001 of NW_022141995.1, read as the reverse complement.
AATCTATAATGTCTCTATTTTATACCTATATTTGATATATCTATTATGGTCTATATTTTATACCTGTATCTATTGTATCTATTATGTTTATATTTTATACCAATATCTATTGTATGCATTATTTCTATATTTTATACCTGTATGTATTATATCTATTACGTCTATATTTTATACCTATACCTAAAACGTCTATATTTTATACCCATATTATTATATCCATTATGTCTATATTATATACCTATTCCTATTATATCTATATTTTATACCTATATCTATTATGTCTATGTTTTATACCTATATTCTTTTATATCTATTATGTCTATATTTCATACCTATATCTATTATATCTATTATGTCTTTATTTTATAGCTATATCTATTTTATCTATTATGTCTATATGTTATACCCTATATCGATATATCATATATCTATATTTCATACCTATATCTATTATATCTATTATGTCTATATTTTTATACTATATCTATTATGTCTATATTTTATACATTTATGTATTATATCTATTATGTCTATATTTTATACCTGTATCTATTGTATCTATTATGTCAATTATTCTATACCTATATCTATTATATCTTTTTTGTCAATGTTTCTATACCTATATCTACTATATCTATTATGTCTATATTTTATACCTCTCTCTATTATATCTATATATCTATATTTTATACCTGTATCTATTATAACTATATTTTATACCTATATTTCTGATATCCTATAGTTCATACCTATATCTATATATCTATTATGTCTATATTTTATAATATATTTATCATATGTATAATGTCTATATTTATACCCCATATATATTATATCTATTATGTCTATGTTTTATACTATATCTATTATATCTCTTATGTCTATATTTTATAACTCTATCTGTTATATCTATTATGTCTATATTTTATACCTATATCTATTATATCAATTATGTCTATATTTTATACCTATATCTATTATATCATTATGACTATATTTTATACCTATCTATTATATCTATTATGTCTATATTTTATACCTCTATCTAATATACCTATTATGTCTATATTTTTATACCTATATCTATTATATCTATATTTTATGGCTCTATTATCTATTACATCTATATTTTATATCTCTATCTATTATATCTAGTATGTCAATATTTTATACCTCTATCTATTATATCTGTTATGTCTATATTTTATACCTCTATTATATTTATTATGTCTATATTTTATAACTCTATCTATCTATTATGTTTATATTTTATTCCTCTATTATCTTTATTCTATATTTTATACCTCTATCTATTTATCTATTATGTCTATATTTTATCCTCTAGCTATATATCTATTATGTCTAATTTTATACCTCTATTATATCATTATGTCTATATTTTATACCTATCTATATATGTATGATGTCTATATTTTATACCTACTATCTATTATATGGTATGATGTCTATATTTTATACCTATATCGATATATATATATTATGTCTATATTTTATACGCTTATGTCTATTATATCTATTAGGTCTCTATTTTTTTACCTATACTATTATATCTGTTATGGTCTATATTTTTATACGTGTATCTATTATATTATATTTTATACCTATATCTATTATATCTATATTGTATAACTATTATCTATCATGTCTAGAATGTCTATATTTTATACCTATATCTATTATATCTACTATGTCTATATTTTATGCCTATATCTATTATATCTATTATATCTATAATTTTATACCTATGTTTTTATAACGATTACGTCTTTTATTCTATACCTATATCTATTATGTCTATTATGTCTATATTTCATACCGTATATCTATTATATGTATTATGTCTATATTTTATACCTATATATATTTTATCCTATTATGTCTACGTTTTATACCTATATCTATCTATTATTCTATATTTTATACCTATGTCTATTATATCTATTATGTCTACATTTTACACCTATATCTATTATATCTATATTTTATACATGTACCTATCATATCTATTATGTCTATTTTTATACGTATATCTATTATATCTATATTTTATACCTATATCTATTATATCTATATTTTATACCTATATCTATCATATCTATTATGTCTATATTTTATACCTGTATCTATTATATCTATATTTTATACTATATCTATAATCTATTATGTCTATATTTTATTCCTATATCTATTATCTATTATGTCTATATTTTATACCTATATCTATTATGTATATATTTATACCTCTATTATATCTATTATGTCTGTATTTTATTCCTCTATTTTATCTATTATGTCTATGTTTTATACCTATATCTAATATATCTATTATGTCTATATTTTATACCTATATCTATTATGTCTATATTTTACACCTATATCAATTATATCTATTATGTCTATATTTTTATACCTATATCTTTGTCTACATTTTATACCTATATCTATTATCTATTATGTCTACAATTTATACCTATATCTATTGTATCTATTATGTCTATATTTTATACCTCTTATTATATCTATTATGTCTATATTTTATACCTGTATCTATCAAATCTATATGTCTCTATTTTATACCTATATTTGATATATCTATAATGTCTATATTTTATACCTGTATCTATTGTATCTATTATGTTTATATTTTATACCAATATCTATTGTATGCATTATTTCTATATTTTATACCTGTATGTATCTATTACGTCTATATTTTATACCTATACCTAAAACGTCTATATTTTATACCCATATTTATTATATCCATTATGTCTATATTATATACCTATTCCTATTATATCTATATTTTATACCTATATCTATTATGTCTGTTCATACCTATATCTATTATATCTATTATGTCTTTATTTTATAGTTATATCTATTTTATGTATTATGTCTGTATGTTATACCTATATCTATTATATCTATATTTCATACCTGTATCTATTATATCTATTATGTCTATATTTATACCTATATCTATTATGTCTATATTTTATACCTTTATGTATTATCTCTATTATGTCTATATTTTATACCTGTATCTATTGTATCTATTATGTCAATATTCTATACCTATATCTATTGTATCTATTATGTCAATATTCTATATACCTATATCTATTATATCTTTTTTGTCAATGTTTTATACCTATATCTACTATATCTATTATGTCATATTTATACCTCTCTCTATTATATCTATTATATCTATATTTTATACCTGTATCTATTATAACTATATTTTATACCTATATTTCTTATATCTATATTTCATACCTATATCTATTATACTATTATGTCTATATTTTATACATATATTTATCATATGTATAATGTCTATATTTTATACCCATATATATCTATTATGTCTATGTTTTATACCTATATCTATTATATCTCTTATGTCTATATTTTATAACTCTATCTGTTATATCTATTATTGTCTTATATTTTATACCTGGATCTATTATGTCTAGTATGTCTATATTTTATACCTAAATTCAATTAGAGTCTATGATGTTGTGATATTTATTACCTAAAGCGATTAGTATCTTATTATGTCTATATGGGTACCTATATTCTATTTTGTCTATATTTTATAATCTATATTTATTATATCTATTATGTGTATATTTTATACATATATTCTATTATATATGTAAGTGTCCTATTTTATACCTATATTAGATCTATTATGTCTCAATTTCATACCTACATCTATAATATCTATTATGTCTATGTATTTATAACCTATATTCTATACGGTCTACATTTTATACCTAAATCCTATATATCATTATGTGTATATTTTATACTCTATGTGTATTATATCTTATGATGTCTGTTTTTATACCTATATCTATAGTATCTATTATGTCATATTTTTATCCCTCTATCCAATTATTATCTATTCTGTCTGAATTTTATAACTCTATCAATAATGTCTATTATGTCTATATTTTATACCTTTATTAATCTATTATGCCTATATTTTATAAATATATCTAATATATCTATTATGTCTATATTTCATATCTATATCTATTATGTCTATTATGTCTATATTTTAACCTATATATATTAAATCTATTATGTCTATATTGTATACCTGTATCAATTATGTCCATATTGTATACCTGTATCTATTATGTCTATATTGTATACCTGTATCTATTATGTCTATATTTTATACCTATATTTATTATATCTATTATGTCTATATTTTATACCTATATCTATTATGTCTATATTTTATACCTATATCTATTATGTCTATATTGTTTACCCTATATCTATTATATCTATTATGTCTATATTTTTATACCTCTATCTATTACAACTATTATATCTATATTTTATACATATATCTAACTATATTTTGTACCTATATTTCTTATATCTATATTTAATACCTATATATTATATCTATTAGATTTATATTTTGTAATTATTTCTATTATATCTATGTTTTATACCTATATCTATTATATCGATTATATCTATATTTTATGACTATATCATTTATATGTATATTTTTATAGGTATATCTATTTATATCTATTATATCTATATTTTTATACCCTATATCTATCATATCTATAATTTATAACTTTATATATCTATTACGTCTATATTTTGTACCCTATATCTATTATATCTATTATGTCTATATTTTATACCTATGTCTATTATATCTATTAAGTATATATTTTCTACCTCTATCTAAATACATATTATGTCTATATTTTATACCCTATATCTATTTTATCTATTATGTCTATATTTTATACCTATATTTATTATATCTATTATGTCTATACTTTATACCCTATATCTATTATGTATATATTTTATACCAATATCCATTATATCTATTATGTCTATATTTTCTTTCGTTATCTATTATACTATTATGTCTATAATTTATAACTATATCTATATATCTGTTATGTCTTATATTTCATAACCTATATATTATCTTCACTATATCTATATTTTATACTATCTCTATTATATCTAAGTTCTATACATTATACCTGTATCTCTTATCTAATCTTTTTTAGACGTATATCTATTATATCTATACATCTATATTTTATACCTATATCTATATATGTATATTTATACCTTGTAAATATTATATCTATTATGTCTATATTTATACCTATATCTATTATATCTATTCTGTCTATATTTTTATACCTATATCTATTATATCTATTATGTCTATATTCTATACCTATATCTATCTGTTATATTTTATACCTATATCTATTATATCTATTATTAGTTATTTCATACCTATATCCATTAAATCTATTATGTCTATATTTTATACCTATATCTCTTATATCTATTATGTCTATATGTTATACCTATATCTATTAAATCTATTATATTTATATTTTATGATATCTATTATATCTATATTTTACTCCTGTGTCTATATCTATTATGTCTATATTTTATATCTATATCTATTATATCTATATTGTACACATATTTCTATTATATCTATTATGTCTATATTTTATACCTATATCTATTATATCTATATTTTACTCCTGTCTATTATATCTTTTTTGTCTATATTTTAACCTTTGTGTATTATATCTATTCTGTCTCTATTTTTTACCTATATCTATTATATCTATTATGTGTATATTTTATACCTATATCTATTATATCTATTATGTCTATATTTTATACCTATATCTATTATATCTATTTTGTCTATATTTTATACCTATATCTATTATATCTATTATATCTATATTTTATACCTATATCAATTATACCTATTATGTCTATAATTTATACCTATATCTATTATATCTATCATGTCTATATTTTATACCTATATCTATTATGTCTGTGTATATTTTATACGTATATCTATTATATCTATTAAGTCTATATTTTATACCTATATGTATAATATCTATTATGTCTAAATATTATATCTATTATGTCTATAATTATACCTATATCTATTATAACTATTGTCTATATTTTAAAACTATATGTCTATATTTTTCACCTATATCTATTATATCTCTTATGTCTATATTTTATACCTATATCAATTATACCTATTATGTCTTTTAGTTTATACCTATATCTATTGTATCTATTATGTCTATATTTCATGCCTACATCTATTATATCTATTATGTCCATAGTTTATAAGCATATCTATTACGTCATATATTTTAAACCTATATCTATTATATCTATTGTTTCTATATTTTATACCTATATCTATTATATCTATTATGTCTGTATTTTATATCTATTATATCTATTATGTCTATATTTTATCCCTCTATCTATTATATTATGTCTATATTTTATAACTCTATCAATTAGATCTATTATGGTCTTTAATTTATACCTCTATCTATTATATCTATTATGCCTATATTTTATACCTATATCTATTATATCCACTATATCTATATTTTATTCCTATATCTATTTTATCTATATTTGATACCTATATCTATTATATCTATTATGTCTATATTTATACGTATATCTATTATATATATTAGTGTCTATATTGTTATACCTATATCTATTTATCTATTATGTCTATATTTTTAACTATATCTATTATTCTATTATGTCTATATTTTATGCCTATATATATTATATCTATTATGTCCATATTTTATACCAATATCTATTATATCTATATTATCTCTTTTTTATAGCTATATCTATTATATCTATATTTTATACCTATATCTATATCTATTGTGTCTTATATTTCATAGCTATATCTGTTATATCTATATTTTATACCTATATCTTATATATCCATTATATCTATATTTTATACCTATATCTATATCTATTATAGCTATAATTTAGATCTATACCTATTATATACACTATATCTATATTTTATACCTATATCTATTATATCTATTATATCTATATTTTAATACCTATATCTATTATGTCTATTGTGTCTATATTTTATACCTTTATCTATTGTATATATTTATCTGTATTTTATACCTTTATCTATTATATCTGTTATGTCTATATTTTATACCTAAATCTATTATGTCTATATTTTATACCCATATCTACTATATCAATTATGTCTATATTTTATACCTATATCTATTATACCTATTATGTCTATATTTTATACCTATGTATATTATATCTGTTATGTCTATATTCATACCTATATCTATTATATCTATTATGTCTATATTTATACCTATATCTATTATATCTACTATGTCTCTATTTTATACCTATATCTATCTATTATGTGTATTTTTATACGTATATCTATTATATCTATTATGTCTATATTTTATACCTATATCTATTATGTCTATATACCTATATCTATTATATCTATATTTTATATCTATATTATATCTATATTTTATATACCTATATCTATTATATATCTGTATTTTATATCTATCTATTGTATCTATATTTTATACCTATATCTATATCTTTATATCTATATTTTATATCTATAAGTATTATATGTAATTTATATATATCTATTCTGTCTATATTTTACAACTATATCTTATATTTATATTTATATACCTATATCTATTCCATTATATCTATGTTTTATATCTATATCTATTATGTCTATTATATATTATTTTTACCTATCTATATCTATTATCTATATTTTATACCTAAATCTATAATATCTCTATTTTTTTCTATATCTATATCTATTATATCTATATTTTATACCTATATCTATTATATCTATTATATCTATATTTTATACCTCTAGTTATTATAACTGTATTTTATACCTATATCTCTTATATCCATTATGTCTATATTTTAATACGTCTAATTATACCTATTATGTCTATATTTCATACCTATATCTATTGTATCTATTTTTTGTATATATTTTATACCTCCTCTATTGGAACTATTATGTCTATTTATTTTATTTTTTTTATTATTTATTATTTTTTATTATTATACTGTAAGTTCTAGGGTACATATGCATAATGTGCAGGTTTGGTATCAATTATGGATTTTTAAAGCTTCTGCCATGTTGGTGTGCTCCACCCATCACCTGTCAGCCGCGCATTCAAATTCATCATTTATCTCATGTATAACTCCCCAGTGCAATCCCTCCCTCAATCCACCCTTCCCCCGTACCCCATCATAGGCCCCAGTAAGTGATTGTTCCCCTTCCCGAGTCCACGTGAATCTCATTGTTCAGTTCCCACCTATGAGTGAGAACATGCGGATGTTTGGTTTTTGTTCTTTGTGATAGTTTGCTCAGAATGCTGGTTTCCAGCTGCATCCACTTGTCCCTAACAAAGGAACGCAAACTCATCCTTTTTTTCTGGCTGACATAGTATTCCATGGTGTCTATGTGCCACAATTTTCTTAATCTCCAGTCTGTCACAGATGGACATTTGGGTTGATTCCAAGTCTTTGCTATTGTGAATAGTGCCGCAATAAACATACGTGTCCATGTGTCTTTGTAGTAGAATAATTTATAATCCTTTGGGTATATACCCAGTAGTGGGATGGCTGGGTCATATGGTACATCTAGTTCTAGATCCTTGAGGAATTGCCATACTGTTTTCCATAATGGTTGAACTAGTTTACAATCCCACCAACAGTGTAAAAGTGTTCCTATTTCTCCACATCCTCTCCAACACCTGTTGTTTCCTGACTTCTTAATGATTGCCATTCTAGCTGGTGTGAGATGGTATCTCATTGTGGTTTTGATTTGCATTTCTCTGATGGCCTGTGATGACGAGCATTTTTTCATGTGTCTGTTGGCCGTATGCAGGTCTTCTTTTGAGAAATGTCTGTTCATATCCTTTGCCCACTTTTTGATGGGGTTGTTTGTTTTTTTTCTTGTAAATTTGTTTGAGTCCTTTGTAGATTCTGGATATTAGCCCTTTGTCAGATGAGTAAGTTGCAAAAATGTTCTCCCATTCTGTAGGTTGCCTGTTCACTCTGATGGTAGTTTCTTTTGCTGTGCAAAAGCTCTTTAGTTTAATAGATCCCATTTGTCAATTTTGGCTTTTGCTGCCGTTGCTTTTGGTGTTTTAGACATGAAGTCCTTGCCCATGCCTATGTCCTGAATGGTACTACCTAGATTTTCTTCTAGGGTTTTATGGTATTAGGTCTAACATTTAAGTCTCTAATCCATCTGAATTAATCTTCGTATAAGGGGTAAGGAAGGATCCAGTTTCAGCTTTCTACTTATGGCTAGCCAATTTTCCAGCACCATTTATTAAATAGGGAATCCTTTCCCCATTTCTTGTTTCTCTCAGGTTTGTCAAAGATCAGATGGCTGTAGATGTGCGGTATTTTTCTGAGGACTCTTTTCTGTTCCACTGGTCTATAGCTCTGTTTTGGTACCAGTACCATGCTGTTTTGGTTACTGTAGCCTTGTAGTATAGTTTGAAGTCAGGGTAGCGTGACGCCTCCAGCTTTGTTCTTTTGACTTAGGATTGTCTTGGCAATGCGGGCTCTTTTTTGGTTCCATATGAACTTTAAAGCAGTTTTTTTTCCACTTCTGTGAAGAAACTCATTGGTAGCTTGATGGGATGGCATTGAATCTAGAAATAACCTTGGGGAGTATGGCCATTTTCACGATATTGATTCTTCCTATCCATGAGCATGGTATGTTTCTGCCATTGTGTTTGTGTCCTCTTTGATTTCACTGAGCAGTGGTTTGTAGTTCTCCTTGAAGAGGTCCTTGACATCCCTTGTAAGCTGGATTCCTAGGTATTTTTATTCTCTTTGAAGCAATTGTGAATGGAGTTCATCCTGATTTGGCTCTCTGCTTGTCTGTTACTGGGTATAAGAATGCTTGTGATTTTTGCACATTAATTTTGTATCCTGAGACTTTGCTGAAGTTGCTTATCATCTTAAGGAGATTTGGGCTGAGACAATGGGGTTTTTCTACATATACAATCATGTCATCTGCAAACAGGGACAATTGACTTCTTTTCCTAACTGGATACCCTTGATTTCTTTCTCTTGCCTGATTGCCCTAGCCAGAACTTCCCAACACTATGTTGAATAGGAGTGGTGAGAGAGGGCATCCCTGTCTTGTGCCAGTTTTCAAGGAATTTTTTCCAGTTTTTGCCCATTCAGTATGATATTAGCTGTGGGTTTGTCATAAATGGCTCTTATTATTTTGAGGTACGTTCCATCAATACCGAATTTATTGAGCGTTTTAGCATGAAGGGCTGTTGAATTTGTCAAAAGCCTTTTCTGCATCTATTGAGACAATCATGTGGTTCTTGTCTTGGTTCTGTTTATATGCTGGAGTACGTTTATTGATTTGCGAATGTTGAAACCAGCCTTGCATCCCAGGGATGAAGCCCACTTGATCAGTGTGGATAAGCTTTTGATGTGCTGCTGAATCCGGTTTGCCAGTATTTTATTGAGAATTTTTGCATCAATGTTCATCAGGGATATTGGTCTAAAATCTCTTTTTTTTTGTTGTGTCTCTGCCAGGCTTTGGTATCAGGATGATGTTGGCCTCATAAAATGAGTTAGGGAGGATTCCCTCTTTTCTATTGATTGGAATAGTTTCAGAAGGAATGGTACCAGCTCCTCCTTGTACCTCTGGTAGAATTCAGCTGTGAATCCATCCGTCCTGGACTTTTTTTGGTGGGTAGGCTATTAATTGTTGCCTCAATTTCAGAGCCTGCTATTGGTCTATTCAGGGATTCAACTTCTTCCTGGTTTAGCCTTGGGAGAGTGTAAGTGTCCAGGAAATTATCCATTTCTTCTAGATTTTCTAGTTGATTTGCTAGAGGCGTTATAGTATTCTCTGATGGTAGTTTGTATTTCTGTGGGGTAGTGGTGATATCCCCTTTATCATTTTTATTGCATCTATTTGATTCCTCTCTTTTCTTCTTTATTAGCCTTGCTAGCGGTCTGTCAATTTGTTGATCTTTTCAAAGAACCAACTCCTGGATTCATTGATTTTTTGGAGGGTTTTTTGTGTCTCTATCTCCTTCAGTTCGGCTCTGATCTTAGTTATTTCTTGCCTTCTGCTAGCTTTGAATGTGTTTGCTCTTGCCTCTCTAGTTCTTTTAATTGTGATGTTAGAGTGTCAACTTTAGATCTTTCCTGCTTTCTCTTGTGGGAATTTAGTGCTATAAATTTCCCTCTACACACTGCTTTAAATGTGTCCCAGAGATTCTGGTATGTGTATCTTTGTTCTCATTGGTTTCAAAGAACATCTTTATTTCCGCTTTCATTTCGTTATGTACCCAGTAGTCATCAGGAGCAGGTTGTTCAGTTTCGATGTAGTTGAGCGGTTTTGATTGAGTTTCTTAGTCCTGAGTTCTAGTTTGATTGCACTGTGGTCTGAGAGACAGTTTGTTATAATTTCTGTTCTTTTACATTTGCTGAGGAGTGCTTTACTTCCAATTATGTGGTCAATTTTGGAATAAGTGCGATGTGGTGCTGAAGAAGAATGTATATTCTGTTGATTTGGGGTGGAGAGTTCTATAGATGTCTATTAGGTCCGCTTGGTGCAGAGATGAGTTCAATTCCTGGATATCCTTGTTAACTTTCTGTCTCGTTGATCTGTCTAATGTTGACAGCGGAGTGTTGAAGTCTCCCATTATTATTGTATGGGAGTCTAAGTCTCTTTTAAGTCTCTAAGGACTTGCTTTATGAATCTGGGTGCTCCTGTATTGGGTGCATATATATTTAGGAGAGTTAGCTCTTCCTGTTGAATTGATCCCTTTACCATTATGTAATGGCCTTCTGTGTCTCTTTTGATCTTGGATAGTTTAAAGTCTGTTTTATCAGAGACAAGGATTGCAACCCCTGCTTTTTTTTGTTCTCCGTTTGCTTGGTAGATCTTCCTCCATCCCTTTATTTTGAGCCTATGTATGTCTCTGCATGTGAGATGGGTCTCCTGAATACAGCAGACTGATGGGTCTTGACTCTTTATCCAGTTTGCCAGTCTGTGTCTTTCATTGGAGCATTTAGTCCATTAACATTTAAGGTTAATATTGTTATGTGTGAACTTGATCCGCCATTATGATATAACTGGTTATTTTGCTCATTAGTTGATGCAGCTTCTTCCTAGCCTCGATGGTCTTTACATTTTGGCATGTTTTTGCGATGGCTGGTACGGTTGTTCCTTTCCATGTTTAGGGCTTCCTTCAGGGTCTCTTGTTAGGCAGGCCTGGTGGTGACAAAATCTCTAAGCATTGCTTATCTGTAAAGGATTTTATTTCTCCTTCACTGATGAAAACTTAGTTTGGCTGGATATGAAATTCTGGGTTTAAAATTCTTTTCTTTAAGAACGTTGAATATTGGCCCCCACTCTCTTCTGGCTTGTAGAGTTTCTGCTGAGAGATCTGCTGTTAGTCTGATGGGCTTCCCTTGTGGGTAACCCGACCTTTCTCTCTGGCTGCCCTTAAGATTTTTCCTTCATTTCAACTTTGGTGAATCTGGCAATGATGTGTCTTGAGTGCTCTTATGGAGGAGTATCTTTGTGGCGTTCTCTGTATTTCTGAATTTGAATGTTGGCCTGCCCTACTAGGTTGGGAAGTCGCACCTGATGATATCCTGAAGAGTGTTTTCCAACTTGGTTCCATTTTCCCCCTCACTTTCAGGCACCCCAATCAGACGTAGATTTGGTCTTTTTACGTAATTCCCATACTTCTTGCAGGGCTTTGCTCATTTCTTTTGTTCTTTTTTTCTTTTGGTTTCTCTTCTCGCTTCATTTCATTCATTTGATCTTCAATCGCTGCTACTCTTTCTTCCAGTTGATCGAGTCGGTTACTGAAGCTTTGTGCATTTGTCACGTATTTCTCGTGTCATGGTTTTCATCTCTGTCATTTCGTTTATGATCTTCTCTGCATTAATTAGTCTAGCTGTCAATTCTTTCACTCTTTTTTAAAGATTTTTAGTTTCTTTGCGCGGGTACGTAATTCCTCCTTTAGCTCTGATAAGTTCATGGACTGAAGCCTTCTTCTCTCCTCTCGTCCAAGTCATTCTCTGACCAGCTTTGATCCGTTGCTTGCGATGGGCTGCGCTCCTTTGCAGGGGGAGATGCGCTCTTATTTTTTGAATTTCCAGCTTTTCTGCCCTGCTTCTTCCCCATCTTTGTGGTTTTATCTGTCTCTGGTCTTTGATGGTAGTGACGTACTGATGGGGTTTTGGTATAGGTGTCCTTCCTGTTTGATAATTTTCCTTCTGACAGTCAGAAGGACTGTCTGTTGGTCTGTTGGAGATTGCTTGAGGTCCACTCCAGACCCTGTTTGCCTGGGTATCAGCAGCAGAGGTTGCCGAAGATAGAATATTGCTGAACAGCGAGTGTACCTGTCTGATTCTTCCTTTGGAAGTTTCCTCTCAGGGGTGTACTCCACCCTGTGAGGTGTGGGGTGTCAGACTGCCCCTAGTGGGGGATTTCTCCCAGCTAGGCTACTCAGGGGTCAGGGACACACCTGAGCAGGCAGTCTGTCGGTTCTCAGATGTCAACCTCCGAGTTGGGAGATCCACAGCTCTCCCCAAAGCTGTCAGACAGAGTCGTTCGCGTCTGCACCGGCCCCCGCTGTTTCCCCTGTTGGTCTTCAGCTGTGCGCTGTCCCCAGAGGTGGAGTCTACAGAGACAGGCAGGCTTCCTTGAGCTGCTGTGAGCTCCACCCAATTCGAGCTTCCCAGCGGCTTTGTTTACCTACTTAAGCCTCAGCAATGGCGGGCGCCCCTCCCCCAGCCTCGCTGCTGCCTTGCCGATAGATCGCGGCAGACTGCTGTGTTAGCAGTGAGGGAGGCTCCGTGGGCGTGGGACCCTCCCGGCCAGGCGTGGGATATATTCTCCTGGTGTGCCTGTTTGCTTAAAGCGCCGTATTGGGGTGGGAGTTACCCCATTTTCCAGGTGTTGTGTGTCTCAGTTCCCCTGGCTAGGAAAACGGATTCCCTTCCCCCTTGCACTTCCAGGTGAGGCGATGCCTCGCC
>NW_022141994.1:0-56011 GCF_007565055.1 Rhinopithecus roxellana | reverse complement strand
GCCCTGCTTCAGCTCCGCTGTTCAGGCTCAGCAGCCTGACCAGCCACGATTGTCCGGCATCCCTAGTGATGATGACCCATACCTCAGTTGAAAATGCCGAACTCACCGAGTCTTTGTGTCGCTCGCTCGCTGGGAGTTGGAGACTGGAGTGGTTCATTCGGCCATCCCTAGCTAAGTTTTAACTATATGTTTGTAGGACAGAGTCTTGCTGTTTTAGGTGGTTTCAAACTCCTGGCCTCACAGCAGTCCTCTCCCTCAGCCTCTCAAAGCACTGGATTACAGCATAGCCACCACACCCAGCCCAGTGATTTTTCGTCGTTAAGATCAGGACGGGTTCCCGGCTTGGCATTAAAGGCTCATGATCCGGGCAGTGATATGGAAGTTGGGTTTCAGTGTTTCCATTCCGCCATTCAGCCTTGCACTCCGGCTTGTTGCCTAAGCCCTGTTATGAGCCCAGACCTGAGAGTGCACTTTGAATTTATCCTTCTCATCTTCTCTTCATCGTCTTCGCTCATGTTCTATCTCCATCTGGGAATCATCTCCCCACTGCGGTCTCTTAAATCTCTCTATCCTTCAAGACTTGAAATACTCACTTCCTTTACCAATCCCGCTCTGACATCAAGCTCGTAATCTTTGTCCTTTGAACTCTGATAGGCTTAATGTTTTTATCCTTTCATTATGCAACGTCCTGTGTGTTAGATATATTAATCTCAGTTTTTCGTAGTGTACTTTGAAAATATTTTGTTGTAGTCATATACTTTTGAATATTAATATAAGACGAACATTCAAAAGGTCCTGGAGAGTGAAGGCAGTCCTACTCCAGTCACTGCCTGTGCCCACTGTAGCCACGGTATGTTTGTTTTTTTGTTTTTCCCAGATGGAGTCCTTGCTCTGTCCACCAGGCGGGGCTGTGATCTCAGACTCACTGAACCTCCGACCTCCGCGGTTCAAGCTGATTCTCTGCTCACCTCCTGAGTAGCTGGACTACAGGCGTGTGCCAACCACGCCCAGATACATTTTGATTTTGATAGCGACAGGTTTCACCATGTGGCCGGATTGGATCTGGATATCTTGGCCTCTGTGATCCCTGCCTCAGCCGCTCAAGTGACTAGGGATTACAGTGTGAGCACCACTGCGCCCGCCTAGTTTGTTCTTTTTAAAAACACAGATGTTGGCATAGATAAACTGTTCTCGCCCCAGTTCACACTGGTAAGTATAGGTGTTCCCACCGTTTGGATTAATCAAGCTGAGTTGTACGTAATTTTGCATATTTACATGAAATGTTCATCGAGAGCATTTGCTTATAAATGGAGTTTGTGCGGATCCAGCGTTGAATTTAACGTTGATGGGTTGCGGCGACTTCACCTTCCGCTTACGGGCCCATTTAGCAGTTATCTCACTGTCAATGTGTTAAGGGCGCCTATTTCTATTCCTTGCCAACAGTTCTTATCTCAGCTGTTTTTTGACATCACACACACACCATAGTCCCTTTGTTCCAAAAACGTGGACATTTCATTCTATCACTTAAAGTGGCGCACCACTGACTGAAGCTCTGTGTTGCAGTGGATGTGTGCTGCGGATTGTGGCTCTTTCGAATTTTCTAGCCAGGCTAGGCTTTCCGCAGGTACTTTTTTGTTTTGGTCATGTTGCTGCCTTGGGCCTGTGTGAATTTCCCTCCATGCCCGTTCCAGATTCTTTTCCGGAGACGGGCTGTAGGGTCTCATCCAGGCCACGTTTCCTGTGACTGGGACGCTGTCTCATTGCAGCCCTGTTTCCTGGTACGCTGGGCCGAGTGTGCTCATCCGGAGCCCTGTTTCCTGGTGACTGGGTGCAGTGTCCTCATGAGAAGTTGACCCATCTTCTCCAGTAGTGCTCTTTCACAGCAAGCAAAACTGTTTTCAGCACGTTTCATAGTGCGGGAAGGTCCACTAGCTGCTTCTGGGCACTCATGAGACCTGGCTTTGTTCTGGTTCAAGCAAACAGCTGGTGAGTAGCCAAGACAAGTCACATCTGGCCCGTGGTCCTTTGCTTTTAAGTAGAATCACAGTCTGAGTGGGCATCACTGCCCTGGTCTCTATGCGGTGCTGGTAGTGTTTGGGTGGGATGATGGCTAATGTGTCAGGGTGCATTTCCACCACTAGGGGATAGGCACACCAAAGACAGGAGGAAAGCTAACAGCCCCGGCAGGTGCACAGAACAGAG
Source organism: Rhinopithecus roxellana (assembly GCF_007565055.1). Lineage (NCBI taxonomy): Eukaryota > Metazoa > Chordata > Mammalia > Primates > Cercopithecidae > Rhinopithecus > Rhinopithecus roxellana. The sequence goes on along the minus strand of NW_022141994.1, from coordinate 53,809 downwards.
GAGTTTGAAACGTTGTGTTCCAAGCTCCTTGGTGTGATTGATGTGTCACAATAAAATTTTATCTCTAGTCTTGGCCCTTGGACCAAGAGAAGAGAGAGCGGTTTGAGTTGTGTGAGAGGTGGTGGTTATGTTGCTGTTGATGCCTGGCTTGGACTCAATCCATGAGTCCCATTCCATTTTACCTTCTGTTCCACCTTTTTCATGCTCCTGCTTTTCTCAGCAAAAAATTGCAATAATTCCTTTAAAAAAATTAAAAAGCCATAGAGCTATTGAAAATAGTTCAAATGATATGGAAGACAGAAAGATAGTGAGTGTTTTCTTTGTGTGTTTGGATGAAGTGTCTTTGGGTAGTCACTATTAACACTGGGTATATTTCCGTTCAGATCTTTTTCAGTGTACCTACACTATACATGTACAATTGTTAAAAAACAAAATAGTACCTGAAAACTGAGTCCCCACTCCACCGCTCGGTCTCCATGGACATCCTTTCATGGTGATACGATGGACCTGATTGACTCCTTTTGTTCGCTGGATGCTAGTATAATAGCTACAGAGAACTCACCTTCAGTGGGCATTACCAGTGACAGGGTCTGCTCCCGGCAGGCTACATGAAGGGGTCTTAAGGTTTTTTACAACAATGCTATGGGTGAATACATAATGTTAACATTTTGCAATGATAGATTGCAGTAGAGTAGAGAGAAGCAAGCTGCTGCTGAAACCATGGCAGATTCCCGGAGAGGAGAGAACACTTTTTACACATTGTGTTATAGTCAGATTGATTACGATCATTTGAAGAAATAATGCATCAGGGAATACATTTCAGGGTCTGGGTACAGTCTGGGAGCTGTTTCCTAAAAATGCCACTGGGCTAGCGGCAAGCGGGAGTGTTCCATTGGCCCTGGGCCCCTGTGCAAGGAGGGAGGGTCCCGGGAGAGGGGGCATGGAGAGGAGGTCTCGCGAAACAAACCCTTGCAACATCCATTTCTGCTGATCTGGTCCGAAGGTCTTGTTTTGACATGTCACTTTTCAGATTACATGTTTTGATTTTTATCTGGCCTCACTGGCAGCCCTGGTTTTTGAAAAAAACCTTTTTTGCCTGGCGATTGTGGTCTGGCAGGCCAGTCTCGGCCACATCCTCCCACTCCTGCAGGAGGGGAGTCATCCTGGGACTAGAGGGTTCGCCTGTAATCAGCTATTCTCAAAAGTGTGGGATTGATGCTGGTTCCGCCTAGTTCAGGAAATTTCCCATTTGAAGGAAAAACTGAGACGTGTTTTTGAGTGTTGCTGAGGATGCCACGGGTTTAGAGCGGGACTGGAAGTTTGTTGAGACAACACGTGAGTATACGTGAGTCCACTCAAACATCTTGCATGAAACGTTGGTGGAAATAACACAGGTTCCAGAGAGGTCCCCCCTGGCTTTGGGATCTCAAATATTCTGTAAGAGATGGCACTGGATGTCTGCTGTATTTTTTTATCGGCTATTTTGGCAAGTTTTATTTGTGCGTATGCTCCTGTACAGAGGTGGACCTACTTTTTGCCCACACAATATTCTACAGCGTGGTGCCTCCTATGTGGGTCATTTTTGTGCCGTGGTTTCTTTGGGGAACTTGTAGGTCTTCCTACCCAAGCACTTGCCCATTTCAAGGTGATCTCGTTCTGTAACACCTGCTGGCAGTGCCTTCCATAGGTTGGAAGCCAGCCGAGAAAGTTACCCCTCCCCAGGCTGATGGGGACTTGTGATTTGTCTGAGTGAGGAGGCCAGGATGAGCCTGGACTAGGAACTGTGACCGACTGTGCTTCCTTCCCCTCCTCTCCCTCCTATTTTCCCAAACACCCCCCCATTTTTTAAACATTCTTATTAAAAATTAAGCCTTATTTTGTTCCTTTTATTCACTATTCCTGTAATCATTGCAGAGCTGAGCCTGGGACCGTGAAAGGCAAAGTTGTACTTGGCTTCAGATGAGCCTACCGTCCCCGCATTGAGGGCTTCCGCCAGGCGGCATTGTGACTTGGTGTTGTGGCTGGTTCTCCTTTGAGTCCTCCGCGTTAACCAGCAGAGGCAGAAGATGGTATTAGGTCCTGGCTAATGTGAGGAAGTTGAGCTCCACAGTAGCTACGGGAAACTTCCCCAAAGTCACTAGGAAGAGTAGAGTAGAAAACCCAACACCGATTGTCTTGAATCAGGCAGGTTGTCTGATTCCAAACTGGGCTCTTACTTTTGGAGGTCAAAAAAGCCTGAACAGACACAGACATTTTTTTTTTTTTTTTTTTTTTTTTTTTTTTTTTTTTTTGAGCTAGAGTTTTTTTTCGCTATGTGCCCTAGGCTGGTCTATGCTCAAGCTGTCCTTCCGCTTAGTTTCTGAGTGCTGGGCTTAAAGGTTTGTGTCACCAACCCAACCGAAACGACAATTTCTTGAAAGAAATACATACAAATGGCGCCACAAAAAATTATGTGAAAAAAATGCTCATATCCCTTAATCAGAAATTGCCAATCCAAAACACAGTGTGATGGTATCATCTCACTTGTGAGGTTGAGTATTAATCAAAAGACACAAAAAATTAACCAGTGCTGGGCGCGGATATGGAGGAAAAGGGCGCTCTTACACCCTGTAGGGGGTTGTTACATAGAACAGCTGGATGGGCGTGGGTTGCCACTGACATCCCCGCACTTTAGGAGGCCGTGGAAGGCAGATCAATGATGTCCGGGGTTTGAAACCACCTGGGCCAACAGTGAAAAACCCATCTCTACTAACTAACACAAAATTCGCTGGGCGTGTTGGTCACACCTGTATTCCAGCACCGTTGGGTGGTTAGGTGTTGTGGGTAACTTGGGCCAGGAGTTCAAGACCAGACTGGCCAGGTGATTGAAACCATCTCTACTAAAACATACAAACAATTTGGCCGGTGCAGAGGCAGGCGCCCGGACTCCCCCTACTCGGGAGGCCACGGCAAGAGAACCATGGAACCTGGGACGGCGGATGTACAGTAAGCAAGCCGAGATTGCATCACGTACTCCCGCCTGGACAACAGTGCGGACTCTGTTCAAAGATAAAAAAGAAAACGAGTCAACGAGTAATGCTAGGGCACCCAATATGGCAAAACGGTATGTAGTTCCTCAGGAAAACTGCAAATGAAATTACCGTGTGATCCAAGCAGTCCCACTACGTGTAGATACTCAAAGAAAAGGGAAATCCGGTGTCAGCGGGGCATCTGCACCTCGTGTGTTCCTGCACCAGTTCACCATAGCAAAGATATGTACCCCTCCTTGATGTCCAACAGCAGGCGATGGGATAGAGAACCCTGTGTCTTGATACCAACGTGGAGTTACTCTTCGCCATTACCACATGATGACGTCTTTGTTCTTCCAAGGCCACGTGGATGGAAATGGAAAATTATGAAAAAGCCAGGGACGAAAGTTACACCAGCACCTGTTCTCTTATGTGGGAAGGCAAAAAACGAGTGGATCTCCTGGAAGTGGAGAAGTAAGCAGAGCTCCTAGAGGGTGCGAAAGGGTGGGGGGACGAGAAGGGAGAAATTTGTTATAAGGATTACAACTTATAGTGGATCGGATTAAGTCTAGTTCTAAACATAGCGATGACTATAAGTCTAACAGAATATTATATTTTTCAGGCTGGGGCACGGTTGGTGGGTTCATGCCTGTATAACCCGCATTTGCGGAGGCTGAGTTGGAAGGCGATCACTCGAGTCAGGATTTGAGAGCAGCCCCGCTGGCCACACGTGGTGGAAACCCCTCTCACTAAAACTACAAAAATTAGCCAGGTAGTGGTGGGTGGGCCTGTAACCCGCTCACTAGGGGAGGCTGAGCAGGAGAATAGTCCTTGAACCGGGAAGCAGGTGGTTTGCAGTGAGCTAGATCATGCCAATTGCACTCCACCTGCCTGGGAGACAAGAACCTTGTCTCAAAAAAAAAAAAAAAAAGAAAAAAGAAAGATAGTTCAGGTGATTGGAGGACGGTGTGAATGTTACCAACACAAAGAAAGATAACATGTTTTTGAGGAGTTTGGATATGCGAATACGGTTGATCACATACATATGTATTCTAACCTCATTAGTGTACTCCATGCATATGTACAGTACACAATATTCTTGTCAATTAAAAACGAAAAAGCGAAACTTAGATTGGAAAAGGCCTATGAAGTAGCTAACTTTTCAAATTTTCGATAGAGACCTAGGCATTTATTTTAGGAAATACCTTGCTTAGGAAATATTTAGATTTGGAATTTTTAGCCTTGCATTTTTTATACTACAGAAGAGGCAAACTGTAGGCTTTCTTTAGCTACAGTACGGGGTGCTGTGATGCCTTTTTCATGTAATAAGGGGGGAAAAATACCTTAATTACATAGGCATTACCGCTCATTGTTCCCATCGTACACATTTTTAGTTAGTCGTCCAGGCCTTGTGATTACTTATATAAAACAGTAGCAATATCTAGTACGAATCAGACTTTTAAGGTACGAATACTTTAGAGTTATATATTTTTCAAACTTTCAACTGTGAATTTACATGTCCGTTATATAACTGTAATAATGTCAAAAAGACATACCTGTCTTTAATATGGATTATGCCTAGGCATTTTTCTTTCTTTTTTTTGGAGACCGGGTCTCACTTTCTCCAGGTGGAGTGTAGTGGTGCGATCATGGCTCATGCAGGGCCTTCATCCTCGTAGTTTGAGAGATCCTCCCTTTCAGCCTCCCAAGTAGCTGGGACCACAGTGTACAAACACCCTGCCCATCTAACATTTAAAATTTTTTGCCGCGACAGGACCTCCCTGTGTTGCTCAGGCTGGTCTGAATTCCTTGGGTCAAGTTATTCTCCACTTTCATCCTCCCCAACGTGCTGTGATTGGCAGCATGTGCCCACTGCCTGGCCCATATAAGTGGGACATGATGACTTTAGCCTAGGAGTTCCCCCACTAGCCTGGGTAAACACGCACAGATCCTGTCTCTCCAAAACCTAAAAAAACTAACTGGTCATGGTGACACCTGCATGTGGTCCCAGCACTCCAGGAGGCTGAGGCAGGAGGATAACTCGAGCCCAGGAGTTGAGGCTGCAGTGAGCTCTGATCTTGTCATTCTTTCCAACCTGGGTGACAGAGTGAGACTTTGTCTCTAACAAAGTACTGCTCCTGATATTCCTAGGAAAAACAACCTGGAACTCTGATCTAAACCTATACCTCGGTACAAAATTTACTTCAAACTGGATCATGGAATAAAATGGAAAATGGAAATAAAGATGAAGTGAGAGAGGAGCTGGGAGATGGGAGAAACTATTTGCAAATCACATGTCTGATAACGGACTTATATCTATAATATATCACGAACTATCCAAATCCAGCAGGGTTGAAAACCAAATCATCTATTGAAAAATGAATCGACCGAACCTGACGAGCCATTCAGCTAACATACAAAGCACATGAAAAGATGTTCAAAGTCATGAGCCGTCAGAAAAAGTGACACTAAAGCACACGTTCACTATACACCTATCAGATGCCTAAAATAAAACGTCGTAACAAGACAGTGCTGGTGAGGAGGATGGGGGAGAAACGGGATCAACTTCCCACTTGGCTGGTGGGTACTGGAAGATGGACAAAGCCATTCTGGAAAAACCGCTTGACAGTTTTCTAAAAAAACTAAACGTGCAATGCCATAGGCTGCCGCCACTCACATTCATGGGCCCATCTCCCCGAGAAATGACAAGACTTTTATGTCACCCCAAAAGCCTTTATGTATCTGGTCATAGCAGCCCTTATTTATAAAGGCCCCGAAACTGGAACGCCCAGGGACTGCTCAGCGGTGAATGGTTAAACAAATGGTGCATCAAGCCCCCAGCTACCACTCTGCAGTAGTTCATGACATCCTGTTTTCATCCGTCTTCAACACTAGAAACCACCATCATCTTAATCCCCTTTTCCCCATCCTGGGTCTGATGGACTTCATTTTGCATTTCTTTCAATGCATTTCCCTCTGTCCTTTCTGTTGGCCTCATCCTCATTTGACTGTTGTAAGAGCACGAATTGGTTCGCTGTTCTGTCCCGGTTTTGTTTTCATGGACTCTTTCCACCTCACTTGCCCCACTTTGCCATGGAAACAATCTTTTCCAAAAACCTGAACAAATAACTTAAAGAAATATCCAGCGTAGCCTCCTTCAATACGTCTAAGCTTTTGTTAGAAGGTTTTACTTCTTGTCTATAGGGACCTCCAGGACTGTCGAGAGATGAATTGCTGTCTGCCATTTTTACGATCAGGCAGAAATCCCTGGAGTGCGCCCATGTGGAAATAGTGTGGTAAAAATACTGGTTATGACATCAGAAGCCCTATATCCTGGTTCAAAACACTAGCTGGATGTTCTTGCGAAAGTTTGTTAAAACCTCAGTATGAGGAAGTATAGTCAAGGGATCACCCCACGGCTGCTGGAGGAGCGGATGGAGGGGCGTGGTGGACAGCTGTGTAATCCTGAAGCAGCATATGTGTGAGAAGTGGAGCGTGTGCGAAGCGGTTTCGATAAATTGTATGAAAACGATGGAAAGCACCTCGTAATTCTGCCTGATGATACACTGGGCCACCGTGTTGTTAATGCCTGCCAACATGTGTGCGGCCGGGTCAGTACCGCTCACCGGTTTGGTTGTCATGCAGCTAGAAAGGCCCGAGAGGAACCCTGCCCCCCTCGCTGTAGGAAGGAGCGGCTGTCTCCTGCCTATATTTGGTGGGATTGTCTGTGGCTACTTTGGGGACAAGATTGCAGGGAGTGGGGGAAGAAAAGGACAGCTTGACTGCTCTCTAGTCAGCATTCCCCCAGGGAGGAGTGGAGGGGTCATTTCGTTAGTAAACTTGCCATGTCTTTTTAACATCTGCTCTAGAATGACCAGCATGACAAGTTAACATACCCTTAGAACAGATGGGCTGTGGTTTGTGCGTTATGGCTTTGTTGCCTGGCCTCAGAGCTGCTAGGAACTCATAGCCTTTCTGGGGAATGCGGGTAGCCCAAGGGGCTGACCAATAGTGAGAGAAGAAGAAAATTCCCCTCGCTTCTCTGTTCTGGGGAGTGATACTGAGGCGCGCGGCATGAGTGCCCAGTCGTGGGGTCCCTCAAGCACACACTCACCACAGTGGAAATGGGCGGGTCTCAATCCCTCCCTAGGGGCTCTGTTGAGTTTTGTCTATCACATACTCATTCCAGCAGGATTGTCTATTGTGATGAATGCGGGTGAGCATCATAGAAACATGTGGCACTTTCGTAGGCTGTGGAGTTGACGCTGGCATCATTGGAACCCGGAGATGTGCACAGCAGTGAATCTGAGATCACTCCACGGCCTACTCCAGCGTGTGACAGAGTGAGACTCTGTCTCAAAAAAAAAAACAAAACAAACCAAAGGAACTAGAGTACCATATGACCCAGCCATCCCATACTGGGATATACCCAAAGGATTATAATATGTGCTATAAAGACACATGCACACACGTATGTTATTGTGGCACTTCACAATAGCAAAGACTTGGAATACCCAATGTCCATCTGTGAGACTGGATTAAGAAAATGTGGCACATATACACCATGGAATACTATGCAGCCATAAAAAGGATGAGTTTGTCCTTTGTGGACATGGATGCAGCTGGAACCATCATTCTGCAAACTATCACAAGAAAGAAAACCAAACACCGCATGTTCTCACTCATAGGTGGGAACTGAACAATGAGATCACTTGGACTCGGGAAGGGGAACATCACACACCGGGCTATCTGGGAGGGGGGAGGGGGGGGGAGTTGCATTGGGAGTTATACCATGATGTAAATGACGAGTTGATGGGTGCAGCACACCAACATGGCACATATACATATGTAACAACCTGCACGTTATGCACTGTACCTAGAACTTAAAGTATAATAAATAATAAAAAAAATTAAAAGCTTAAAAAAAAAAAAAATACACTAATTGGAGCTACATTTTTTCTCATAGTATTCTTTAATATATTCTAATGATAGTGAAGTTAATACCATAGGAATCTTTGACCAAATTAAAAAATGGTAAACAGGAATAAAATATGTTAGATGCAAAGCACAAACGAAAAAAAAAAAGGAAAAGAAAACGCAAACACATTCACATGTTGGTTGAGATATCCAAAGACTAGAACTTGGAACTATCAGAGTAGCTGGAAAGTAGAGGGACCGTTCTTGAAAACAATTGAATGACCACACAGGGAAATAATGAGTTTTCAAGGTGAATATCAACTTCTCAAATTCTTTAGTAAACTACTAAACTACACATGTTCAGGGGAGATGAGGGGATAGGAGAGGTGAGGGGAGCAGGCGAGAAAAAACTCAGGCTGGAAACCAAACGAACTGAGCAATGCATTATTTAGCTTGATGAAAAGGGCAGAAGAACGGACAAAATTTTCTGTGTGACTGTCGGATATAGGCCAGTTAACAATCCTGCTAGAAGCACAAAAATCCCATACAGAGCACAACTGAATGCAGAAGAACTAGCCTCTATCATTTTCTTATCCACCAATGTACCATGTTTCAACCAAAATTATAAAAACACATCAAAAATTACGGGACGTGGTTCTTGGTGTGTAGGGAAGGGATTGATAGAATGTAATGATAAAGCTTTTAGAGAGGGGAGAATTGTTCCTAACTTGATTGATGGGTAGGTGGTTACAGATGTAAATGGTCAAAATTTGTCCAATGGGTATTAAAAGGGTGCGTTTTCTAATGTTATAGAGACTATAATTAGTTTAAAACTGAGAATATGCACATTAAAAAAAAAAAGTTTTCCCCCAGTTTCCAACGACAAACACACCGGAAACTATAGACGAAGTTAACAGGAGTAAAGAAGGTGGTTGAACTGTTATCATTCATTAACATAGGAGTTTTTTGTTTTTGTTGTTATCCTGGACGTTCTTTGTTTGTTCTTTTTTACCGTCTGATTCTCTGACACTTGGGAAACAAATAACAAACAACACCAACAACATCAAAACGCTGTTTTTTTAACACCTCACTTTTTCCTTCTCCTTTTGGTCATATTTTCTCATTAAAACTATGTCTTCTTGCTGCATTTTATTTAAATTGCTTCGAATATTGTGCATCATGCCTGTGCATCGTAGTCGCTTGCTAACTTGTGTGTTGTTGGTTTGCTTGTTTGTTTGTGTGAAAAAGGAATATGAATGAAAAAACTAAAAAGACAATTTCTTCCTTAGAATGTGCTTTCCCCAAATCTTCTGTCATCATTTAGGTCTATTCAATTTTTTTAATGAAATATAGTAATTTGTACCTTTATAAGGTACATCGTGATTTTGTGATACATGCAATGTATAGTGTATCCTTTCAAGTGCTTAAGCAATATCATTCAGTTCAAAGTTTCTATCATTTCTTTGATTTAGGAATATTCGCTATCCCTGTCTAGCATTTGAAACCATTATATTGTAAAGAGTCCTTCTTATATGTTATAGAACACTATAATTTATTTTTTTTCCTAGGCTTGTCACTTTCATCCGGAACAAATTTCTCCTCTCTCTCTCCCTCTTCCGACTGCCTTTCCAAGCCTCAGGTCTTCTGTTACAAGTTTTTTTTCATGAGATCACTTTTTTTCAAGATTCCACAATATGAATGGGAGCATACGTGTTAAACTTTGTTCCTGGTTATTTCACTAAAACATACTGTCTCCATGTTCCATCTATGTCGAGGCAGCCTCGCCCAAAATGATTAGATCATTGTTTTTGATGGATGCGTAGTACTCTCTGTGACGACACTGGTTCGCTTTTATATCTTGGCTGTTGGAAAGTTGTTCAATACCACATGGGTTGCAGATGATTCTTTGATACACCAATTCACTCATTGTTCTTTGGATAAATACCAGGTTAGTGGGATTGCTTGCAACACAAGTCATTTAACTGTAGTTTTTGAGGAACCTCTTTAGTGGCTATACTTGTTTTCATTCTCACCAAACAGGTATGAGCCTTTTCCCACATCCATCACCAGCCATTTTATTTTATTGCCTTTATTAATAACGCCTCTAATTGGTAAATGATACTTCATTGGCGTTTTTTTAGGCATCTCCTTAAATGCTTAGTGATGTTGAACATTATTTAATTATGTATTTGGTTTCCTTGTACGTTTCTTCTGATACATGTCTGATTCAGAGCATTGTGTCCATTTTGTTAATTGGATTATTATTGTTTTTGATGTTCGATGTTCGAGTTCCATGTTATATATATGCCCCTGCTAGTGAAATGTTTGCAAATATTTCTCTATTCATAAGCTTGTCTTTCACTCCATTGATATTTTTCTTTGCTGGCAGCAGTTTTTAGTTGATTAGACTTTCATTATTTACTTTTGCTTTTGTTGCTGTGTTTTAAGGTTCCCCTTCATAAAATTATTTCCAGACAAGTCCCGAAGACTTTTCCCTAAGTTTTCATCTAATAGTTTCATAGCTTCGGTATACATTTAGGCCTTGAACATTTGCCGAGTTGATTTTATTTTATTTATTATTATTTTATTGAGACACATCTAGCTCTGTCTCCCAGGCTGGAGTGCAGTGCAGGGATTCCAATCTTCACTGCAACCTCCACCTCCTGTGGTTGGTCAAGTGAGCTCAAGCCTCGCCTTCCCAGTAGCTGGGATCCAAGGCCATGCATCACCCATCCTGGTAATTTTTTGTATTTAGTAGATGTGGGTTTCACTATGTTAAACAACATGGTCTTGCTGCCTGGCCTCACGGATCCCACCTGCTCAGCCTCCCAAAAGTGCTGAAATACAGGTATGAGCAACCATACTGGACCTGGGTTGATTTTCTTTTTTTTTAATCAGGTGAGAAGAGGGCAGGGAAAATCTAGTCCATAATTTGCATCGGATATCAGTTTTTCTAGCACCCTTTATTGAAGAGATTTCTTTCCTTAATGTTGTTTTTTGACAACCTTGTCAAAAATCTATGGCTATAGATATATGGATTCTGCATTCCTTCTGTTCATGGTCTTTGTTCTGTTTTCGGTTGATTACAGTGCATTTTGATTACAATAGTTTGTAGAATTTGAACTCTGGTAGTGTGATTGACCATCTTTGTTGTTTGCTCACGATTGTTTGGCTTGTTTGAGGTCTGTGATTCATCCAAATTTTAACTTGTTTTCCAATTCTGCTAGGACTGTCCTTTGTATGTTGATAGCATTGCATTATATCAGTAGCCTATTTGGGGTAATATGGTCATTTTCAAATATAATCTATTTCGCTTCCTGAGTGGGATTGTTTTTACCATTGTTGTATTTTCAATTTTCGTTGGTTTTTGGTGTTTGCCGGTTTTTCTTGTAGACGTCTTTCACCTTCTTGGTTAAATTTATTTGTCGGGTTTTTTTTCAATATTTGTTTCATTTTTCTCTTGAGCATGTAAACGAGATTGCCGCTTGATTTCTTTTTCAGTTTACTTTTGTTTGTGATCTAAGGAGCATATGATTTTGTTTGTTGATTTTGTATTCTGCAACTTTACTGACGTAGCAGTTGTTCATCTGCAATTTTTCTCTTTCATGTTCCGACTTGTGTTATTAGATTGTTCCATTATTACATATATATACTACTAAAGGCACAGCTTTCTTTATTTAGTCTTCTTGTGTTTACTTACATACCTATGTGTAGTACATTCTGCCTATTATAGTACGTGCTTAATTTCTTGAATGACTAAACAAAAGCCTGACCAAAGGAGATCCATCTGGATTATTTTCTAGCCTCTTTTTACTACCTACTCAGTTTGGGGTGCAGGAATTTGTTCCCGCTTGTGGCACAGTGAGAATTTTCTTCTTATCCATTCTCTTAAACTCAGGCCTATTCTCCTTTCATAAAGGTTGAAAGAGGAGGAGAACTGGATTGATATCTTTCTACCATCAACAGAGATTTATGAGTGATGGAAATACAGCTGTTTTAGTTCTGTGTTTAGTGCCAACCTCCGTCTATACCACTCAGTCATTCACATTTTACTTAATTTTAATCAAGAGCTCTCTATATCTGTATTAGTTTGTTGTTGCATTTGAAATTCGGAAAGCAAGAGAAGCAATGTCACAACGTGATATTTCGTTGTTCTTTCGTTTTTTTTTTTATGCAACATTCTGAAGTTCTTGTCCTCAGTAGTCCCCTGCAGAGTCCCCTGCTACCTCTCATTTCAGCTCAGTGTCTGCATCCTTAGTCTATCCACTCTCAATTTCTGTCCTCTAAAGGTCTGTTCAAAGTGTGCCAGCTTTTCAATGTCCCAGTCTCTTGGTGGGAGATGTTCCTCTCTCAGTGGAAGATGTCAGCCATCTTGGGTCCTCTGCCCAGCTTTTGTATTTTAACCATTCGGCTGAAGGTATTGGACTATGTCATTGAGGTTTAATTTTTGTTGCAGTGATGATTAATGATGTTGAGTACTTTAACCATTTCTACATATTCTTTTGTAAAGCGTATGTCAAGTCATTGTCTATTTTAGTTTCTACTGCTAGTCTATTTATTATTGAATTTCATGAGTTGTTTATATATTCCATTTATGAGTTCTTAGATGTGTATTTACACATACATTTTCACAAACTTTGGCTAGTGTGTTCATTTACTATGTAATCACTTTGGATGCGTAAAGGACTTTAATGACAGTAAAGTCTAATTTATTATTTTATTAGTAATCTGAGCCCCTTCTAAAAATGTTTGCTTGACTTTAGGGTCCCAATCTTTCAAAGAATTTTCTTCCATAAATTTATTGTTTGAACGGTGAGTTTTATGTCTGCAGTATTATTTTAAGGTAAATGTTTATGTAGAGAGTACGTGTTTTCAAATCACTTCCAATATGACATTCCTTACTATTGCATTGCTTTGGCATTCTTCATTCATTCAATACGGGTGAGACGCTTGATGCTCTTTCCACAGAACCCTTTGTATGTCCTTTATCCAATACCATGCTCTCTCAGTTACTGTAGCTCCATAATCTGGTAATATGTCTTCAATATATATTCTTTCTTTTCAATATTATTTTGGATATCATATATTATTTGCAGTTTTGTACAAATGTTATATGTGCATATTAATACAAAAATACCTTAAAGTATTTTCATTATAATAACATTGAATTATAAAGCAACTTGGGGAAGACTGACCTCTTAATATTGGGTCATCTGCTCAATAGATGTGGTATATCTATCCATGTAATGGGTCATCTCTATTATTATTTTTCAGCAATGATTGATTTCTAGTTTGTAGTGCCAATTTTTTGCTACTCTTATTTTTATATATTTTACGTATAGGTAAACTATGGAAAATAATATTACCCGGCTACATTTGTCTTAGTTCTCTGTCTGATTCTCAGCCATCTACAAACTCCATAGTCTTGATCCTCAATTGGTGCAACTCTTTCATGTCTCCTGACTACCGTAATAAAGTTGCCTGCTTCATTGTACTCAGAATAAGGTCCAGTGTGTACCTGTAGAATTTCTCTAAGTTTTTTCACCCTGACTTGAGACTTGAGTGGGCTCTGTATGTCTGTACTTAAAAGAGGCAGTGTTTTCTCAGTCCTTCGTCCTAGCTGCAGATACCAAAATACTCAAAATCAGTATGAGATTTAAGTATTTGAGTTTTCTACAGTTCTTGCCTGCCTTCGGCTGACTTGCTGTGCCTATGCCTCAGAAGAAATCTCTCTCAGCTACTCTACCCTGCCCACAATCTGTCTCATGAGCACACAGTGAAGGTTCAAGAAAAAAAGCTGGCAGGGAATACTGACTCCTTTTGTTTGGGGTTCCTGGGAATTCTAAACCACTGTGCCAACACCTAAGTTACATTTAAAAGGATATTTGCAATTTATCTTCCTATCTTCTGCTAAGGATGAAATCAGCCATGGATGTCATATCTCCTGAGAAAAATTTGTCATTTTATGGCTTTTATTTCATACTATCCTTTTTTGCCACCTCAGCTCTTTGATGGACATTAAAAAACAGACCAAAAAAAAAATATATAATTGTCAGTTTTGTATCCTGCTCTTTTTAGGATATAATTCGTTTTCTTACAACTTTCTACACCCTAAGCACAAACTAAAATTCTCTTTTATTTTCAGCTGTGTCCCTGTCTACTCAACCTAGAATTCAGTTTCAGAGGTTGTCATGATAACCTTCTGCTTTAACTTTTCCTTGATATGTTTATGACATTTTCTGGCATTTAATGCATGCACAACTCAGTTAAATTTTTAAAAAGTAGTTATTTACACGTGAATATCAACGAAACCTACAGTTTACAGAGTATAATAGACTTGAGTTTCTCAGCAGAAAAATGGAAAGAACACTGGACACAGAGGCAGAGAGAAGTGGATTTAAATCTGGCTTTGACATTTACTTATCTCTGTGATCTTGAGCACAACTCTTAACTTTGCTGTTTCTCAAAATTTCACCTACAAAGTAGAAAGTAAAATACCTACCCCAAAGAATTGATGAAATTAATTAAGGCAACATATTTAAGTAAGGAAGACTGTATGGCATACAGGTGACTAATATCTTTCCTTGAATCTGAATACAAACGCAAATATCCATCACAGAGGAAATTATAATTCATGTAAAACTAAAAAATGGCATATCTTAGTCATGTCTATGGACTGCATTGTGGCTACTTTTAGTATATTTAGTATATGGGTTTTAAATAGCAAGTATCTACTAAACTTGACTGCAGAAAACTTTCATTGCAAAAAAGAAAATCTGTTTCTTTTTTGCCACTTTAATTAAAATTTGTCTTATATCTTCTTGTTTTCTTCAGGAGATACTGAGATTTTGAATTCTGTTTTATGTCTATAAAATGCACCTTTTATGATACTAAATTCCTATTTGTTGTATATGTTTTTTTTTTTTTTTGCTTTATTGTTTAGAGGTTTCTGTTATTTGAAATGTTTCATTTTCTAATTTTTCCATGCAGTAATTTTACTTATATATTACCAGCCATTACTTAGGTTTTTTTTTTTATTATTATTATACTTTAAGTTCTAGGGTACAGGTGCACAACATGCAGGTTTGTTACATATGTATACATGTGCCATGTTGGTGTGCTGCACCCATTAACTTGTCATTTACATTAGGTATATCTCCTAATGTCATCCTTTCCCCCCTCCCCACAATAGGACCCAGTGTGTGATGTTCCCCTTCATGTGTCCAAGTGATCTCATTGTTCAATTCCCACCTATGAGTGAGAACATGCGGTGTTTGGTTTTCTGTTCGTGCGATAGTTTGCTGAGAATGATGGTTTCCAGCTGCATTCATGTACCTTTGTAGGGACATCCTCTTTTATGGCTGCATAGTATTCCATGGTGTATATGTGCCACATTTCTTAATCCAGTCCATCACTGATGGACATTTGGGTTGATTCCAAGTCTTTGCTATTGTGAATAGTGCCACAAAAAACATATGTGTGCATGTGTCTTTATAGCAGCATGACTTATAATCCTTTGGGTATATCCCCAGTAATGGGATGGCTGGGTGAAATGATGTATTTCTAGGTCTAGATCCTTGAGGAATTGCCACACTGTTTTCCACAATGGTTGAACTAGTTTACAGTCCCACCAACAGTATAAAAGTGTTCCTATTTCTCCACATCCTCTCCAGCAACTGTTGTTTCCTGATGTTTTAATGATTGCCATTCTAACTGGTGTGAGATGATATCTCATTGTGGTTTTGATTTGCATTTCTCTGATGGCCAGTGATGATGAACCTTTTTTCATGTGTCCGTTCATATCTTTTGTCCACTTTTTCATGGGGTTGTTTTTTTTCTTGTAAATTTGATTGAGTTCTTTGTAGGTTCTGGATATTAACCCTTTGTCAGATGAGTAGATTGCAAAATGTTCTCCCATTCTGTAGGTTGCCTGTTCACTCTGATGGTAGTTTCTTTTGCTGTGCAGAAGCTCTTTAGTTTAATTAGATCCCATTTGTCAATTTTGGCTTTTGTTGCCATTGCTTTTGGTGTTTTAGACATGAAGTCCTTGCCCATGCCTACGTCCTGAATGGTATTACCTAGGTTTTCTTCTAGGGTGCTATGGTATTAGGTCTAACATTTAAGTCTCTAATCCATCTTGAATTAATTTTCGTATAAGGAGTAAGGAAAGGATCCAGTTTCAGCTTTCTACTTATGGCTAGCCAATTTTCCCAGCACCATTTATTGAATAGGGAATCCTTTCCCCATTTCTTGTTTCTCTCAGGTTTGTCAAAGATCAGATGGCTGTAGATGTGTGGTATTATTTCTGAGGACTCTGTTCTGTTCCATTGGTCTATAGCTCTGTTTTGGTACCAGTACCATGCTGTTTTGGTTACTGTAGCCTTGTAGTATAGTTTGAAGCCAGGTAGTGTGATGCCTCCAGCTTTGTTCTTTTGGCATAGGATTGTCTTGGCAACACGCGGTCTTTTTTGGTTCCACATGAACTTTAAAGAAGTTTTTTCCAATTCTGTGAAGAAAGTCATTGGCAGCTTAATGGGGATGGCATTGAATCTATAAATAACCTTGGGCAGTATGACCATTTTCACAATATTGATTCTTCCTATCCATGAGCAAGGAATGTTCTTCCATTTGTTTCTGTCTTCTTTTATTTCACTTAGCAGTGGTTTGTAGTTCTCCTTGAAGAGGTCCTTTCCATCCCTTGTAACTTGGATTCCTAGGTATTTTATTCTCTTTGAAGCAATTGTGAATGGGAGTTCATTCATGATTTTGCTCTCTGTCGGTTACTGGTGTATAAGAATGTTTGTGATTTTTGCACATTGATTTTGTATCCTGAGACTTTGCTGAAGTTGCTTATCAGCTTAGGGAGATTTGGGGCTGAGACAATGGGGTTTTCTAAATATACATTCATGCCATCTGCAAACAGGGACAATTTGACTTCTTCATTTCCTAACTGAATACCCTTTATTTCTTTCTCTTGCCTGATTGCCCTAGCCAGAACTTCCAGCACTATGTTGAATAGGAGTGGTGAGAGAGGGCATCCCTGTCTTGTACCAGTTTTCAAAGTGAATGCTTCCAGTTTTTGCCCATTCAGTATTATGTTGGCTATGGTTTTGTCATAAATAGTTCTTATTATTTTGAGATACGTTCCATCAATACCGAATTTATTGAGTTTTTAGGATGAAAGGCTGTTGAATTTTGTCAAAGGCTGTTTCTGCATCTATTGAGATAATCATGTGGTTTTTGTCTTTGGTTCTGTTTATATGCTGGATTACAGTTTATTAATTTGCGAATGTTGAACCAGCCTTGGGTCCCAGGGATGAAGCCCACTTGATCATGGTGGATAAGCTTTTTGATGTACTGCTGGATCTGGTTTGCCATTATTTTATGGAGGATTTTCCATCGATGTTTATCATGGAGATTGGTGTAAAATTCTCTTTTTTTGTTGTATCTCTGTCAGGCTTTGGTATCAGGATGATGTTGGCCTTGTAAAATGAGTTAGGGAGGATTCCCTCTTTTTCTATTGATTGGGATCTTTTCAGAAGTAATGTTACCAACTCCTCCTTGTACCTCTGGTAGAATTCGGCTGTGAATCCATCTGGTCCTGGACTTTTTTTGGTTGGTAGGCTATTCATTATTGCCCGCTTTTTTCAAGGTTTTTAATTTCTTTGAGCTGGCTCTATAGTTCCTCCTTTAGCTCTGAGAAGTTAGATCGACTGAAGCCTTCTTCTCTCAACTTGTCAAAGTCATTCTCCATCCAGCTTTGTTCCGTTGCTGGCGATGAGCTGCATTCCTTTGGAGGGGGAGATGCGCTCTGATTTTTTGAATTTTCAGCTTTTCTGCACTGCTTTTTCCCCATCTTTGTGGTTTTATCTGCCTTTGGTCTTTGATGATGGTGACGTCCTGATGGGGTTTTGATGTGGGTGTCCTTTCTAACAGTCAGGACCCTCAGCTGCAGGTCTGTTGGAGTTTGCTTGAGGTCCTCTCCAGACGCTGTTTGCCTAGGTATCAGCAGCAGAGGCTGCAGAAGATAGAATGTTGCTGAACTGCGAGTGTTGCTGTCTGATTCTTGCCTGGAAGCTTCTCTTAAGGTGTACCCCACTGTGTGAGGTGTCGGTCTGCACCTAGTGGGGGATGTCTCCCAGTTAGGCTACTCGGGGTCAGGGACCCACTTGAGCAGGCAGTCTGTTCTCAGATCTCAACCTCGGTGCTGGGAGATCCACTGCTCTCTTCAAAGCTGTCAGACAGGGACATTTACCTCTGTCAAGGTTTCTGCTGCTTTTTGTTTAGCTACGCCTTGTCCCCAGAGGTGGAGTCTACAGAGGCAGGCCGGCCTCCTTGAGCTGTGGTGGGCTCCATCCAATATGAGCTTCCCAACAGCTTTGTTTACCTACTTAAGCCTCAGCAATGGCAGGCGCCCCTCCCCCAGCCTCGCTGACGCCTTGCAGTTAGATCTCAGACTGCTGTGCTTACAATGAGGGAGGCTCCGTGGGCATGGGACCCTCTGGGCCGGATGTGGGATATAATCTTCTGGTGCACTAAGACCCTTGGTAAAGTGCAGTATTAGGGTGGGAGTTACCTGATTTTCCAGGTATTGTGTGTCTCAATTTCCTTTGGCTAGGTAAAGGAATTCCCTTCCCCCTTGGGCTTCCCAGGTGAGGCTGATACCTCGTCTTGCTTCAGCTCTTGCTGGTCGGGCTGCACCCATGGACCAGTGCCAACTGTCTGACACACCCCAGTGAGATGAACCCGGTACCTCAGTTGAAAATGCAGAAATTGCCCGTCTTCTGTGTTGCTCATTCTGGGAGCTGGAGGCTAGAGCTGTTCCTATTCGGTCATCTTGGGTGTGCCCCCCAGTCATTATTTAGTTTTAAATGTTTTTTTTTTTTTCTTTTTTAGACTATAGTGGCAGCTGTTTCAACATAAAAAAGGGTTAAAGATTTGACCGGCTTTTGTGTTAAAGTGTCTTCTCTTAGAATGATGCTTCTTTAACTTATCGTTGCCTTATTGGTAGAGGATTGATTTTGCAGTAATACTCTCCTGTTTATATATAAAGCTTAATTTTCATCAGTTACTTCTTTCTTTCTTATCACCACCAAGGCTCCAAGGGAAGCCTGTTCCTTCCAAACTACCTCTTCCTTCTGCAAAAGTTAAGCCACTTCCTTTCTATTTTCCTGTGGCCAGTCCAATCACCCTGGTCTCAGGCTGTAATATTTCCCCTTTTATGGTATGACTTTCCTCCTCCTCAGAAATCTTCATAAAACCCACTTCTGCACTGCCCATTGCAGCTGTCTCTCTCTGTTGGTTTGAGATGTTCATTTCATTACACACATGTAATTCAGAGCTGTAATATTATTTCTCTCTTACGAGTGGTTATATTTGTGCCGTTTGTTGAGCTAGATGGTTTCTGGATGATATGTAGGGGTATGCAGATTTAAGAAGCTACTAGTATTTGAAAACTAATGGCATAAGAGGTATACATTTATGTGAGAGAAAATTGTCTTTAAGGTGTAGCTAATTTGATACTCATCAAAAAGATAAGTAAAACAATGTCTCAGTTTTATTTTAGTATAAGTCACATATAACTAACTATATATTTGAGGTCACTTCTCTTTGTAGGATATGGTGATAGTGGAGAGTAGTGAAAAGCTTCCTTCCTTTGTCACTGTGCAAAGTGAAAATGTTGTGCATTGTTACCATGGAACCTTGACATGTAAGAATTCAGTCCTGATATGCAGAAGTTTTCCTACCCTGCCAAGCAAGGACTGCCTGCACTGATGAGAACTTCTGCACAATCAAGATAATTAACATATTTAAGCATCCCTCAAAGTTTTCTCATATGCCTGTGTCAATCCTCTTTTTTTTTTTTTTATTTTTTATTTTTTTTGAGACAGAGTTTCTCTCTGTCTCCCAGGCTGGAGTGCAATGGTGGGATCTCGACTCACTGAAACCTCTGCATCCCGAGTTCAAGCAATTCACCTGCCTCAGCCTCCTGAGTAGCTGGGATTACAGGCATGCGCCACCATGCCTAGCTAATTTTTTTTTTTTTTTTTGTATTTTCAGTAGAGATGGGGTTTCACCATGTTGGCCAGGCTGGTCTCGAACTTCTGACGTTGTGATCCGCCTGTCTCGGCCTCCCAAAGTGCTGGGATTACAGGCGTGAGCCACTGCGCCTGGCCCATCCTTCCTCTGGCAGTCCCCGATCTGCTTTATTTCATATAGTTTTCATTTTCTAGAAGGTTATGTAAATGGTGTTTACAGTGCATATACTTTTGGATCTGGCTTCACAAAGCATAGCTATTTTGAGATTTATCCAACTTGCTGCAAGTATCAATAATTCAAAACAAGAATAAATCCTTGAAATTTTTTATCTTTCAAGGTAGTTTTTCCCAGACTTTGTCTTTTGAAATTCCATGTAAATTTTATAATCATCTTGACAATTTATATACAAAAGCCTGATGAAATACCAATTAAAATTGCATTGAATCTATAGATATTTTGGGGACAAGTAACATAATGTCACAATTTTTGATCAATCAGTTTGATATAGCTCTATATTCTTAGAAATCTTAACAATTTTATCAGTTTAGAGGCCTTTTACACCTTTTGTTCAATTTACTGCTAAATAGTATGTATTTTAATACTACTGTAATTTCTAATTATTTGTTGCTTATGTATACAAATACTTCATATCTTCCAAACTTGCTAGACACAGGTACTAGTTACTTTTTGTTGGTAGATTCCTAAGATTTCCTGCATAGACAATCATGCCACCTCTAAATACAGATTTAATCTTTGCTTTCTAATGTGTGATGAACTTTTTTCCTACTTTATTGCATAAATTCTCCAATGTAACGTTTAATAGATGAGGTAAAAACAGATATCCTTTCTACATTTTTGATCTTAGAGGAAAAGCATTCACTTTTAATCATTAAATGTTTTATCGTATATGCCTTTTATCAGGTTGAGAAATTTTGCTTATATTATTAGTTTGCTGAGAGTTTTATCATAAATGGAGATTCAATTCTGTTAAATGCTTGAGATTACTGTTATGTATTTTTCTTCATTAATTTAATGGTATGATTATTTAAATAGCCTTGCATTCTTACAATTAATCATGATGCATTATCTTTTTATGTATCAGTGGATTTAATTTTCTTAACAAATTTTTGTATTTATTTTTATGAAACATGTTGCTGTGCACTTTTCTTATATCTTTGGATTTCAGTGTCAGGATAATGTTGGCCTCATATGAGTTTGAAAATGCTTTCTGCAACTCTATTTTCTGACAAAGCTGTAAAATTGGAAACGTTTCGTCCTTCAATATTTAGGTGGAATTTCCCAGGGATATCATCTGAAACTGGAGTTTTCTTTGTATGAATGTTTTACCTAAAATTCTAATTTCTTCCATCACATGTCACTGTTTACTTTGATATACAGCTATTTAGGTTATATATTACCTTTTAAGTGAGTCTGGTAGTTGCTGTCATTTAAGATAGTTGCCATTGCATCTAAAATTTGGACTTGATTGACAGACATCTTTAACGCTGATAAGAACTGCAGTGATGCCATGTTCCTTTTTCCTGATATTTGTGGTTTTTCCTAACATTTTTTAATCAGCCTGGCTTATCAACTTTACCAATCTTCCCATTCTTCTGTTTTTTATTAATTGTAATTTAATAGTTTTCTAATTAACATGAGCTCTATTTCTTTAAAAATGTTCAAATCTGTAATCTGTGTCTCAAAGCACTGCTTTAGTTGAAGATTAGAAATTGACATGTTTTCTTATTTAATGCTATGTTATTTACTGTCTACATTACAATATTTCCCCCGAAGGCATATAACAAAACCTTGTATTATATACGTAAATTTAAAATACTGAGATCTGTTTTATGACTCAGAAAGCAATCTATCATATTACATGTTCACTGTTTCCTTGAAGAATGTATATTCTGCTGCTGGGGTTTGTGTGACTGTCCTATGAGTATTACTTACCTTCTTTTGGTTTTACAATTATTTTTTTTTTTTTTTTTTTTTTCATTAATATATTTTTTTTTTTTTTTTATTATACTTTAAGTTCTAGGGTACATGTGCATAACGTGCAGGTTTGTTACATATGTATACTTATGCCATGTTGGTGTGCTGCACCCATCAACTCGTCAGCACCCATCAATTCATCATTTATATCATGTATAACTCCCCAATGCAATCCCTCCCTCCTCCCCCCTCCCCATGATAGACCCCAGTGTGTGATGTTCCCCTTCCCGAGTCCAAGTGATCTCATTGTTCAGTTCCCACCTATGAGTGAGAACATGCAGTGTTTGGTTTTCTCTTCTTGTGATAGTTTGCTAAGAATGATGGTTTCCAGCTGCATCCATGTCCCTACAAAGGACGCAAACTCATCCTTTTTATGGCTGCATAGTATTCCATGGTGTATATGTGCCACATTTTCTTAATCCAGTCTGTCACAGATGGACATTTGGGTTGATTCCAAGTCTTTGCTATTGTGAATAGTGCCGCAATAAACATACGTGTGCATGTGTCTTTGTAGTAGACTAATTTATAATCCTTTGGGTATATACCCAGTAGTGGGATGGCTGGGTCATATGGTACATCTAGTTCTAGATCCTTGAGGAATTGCCATACTGTTTTCCATAATGGTTGAACTAGTTTACAATCCCACCAACAGTGTAAAAGTGTTCCTATTTCTCCACA
Organism: Rhinopithecus roxellana; assembly: GCF_007565055.1. Classification (NCBI taxonomy): domain Eukaryota; kingdom Metazoa; phylum Chordata; class Mammalia; order Primates; family Cercopithecidae; genus Rhinopithecus; species Rhinopithecus roxellana. Next base: position 31,172 of record NW_022141994.1, on the reverse strand, counting down.
TCCTCTCCAACACCTGTTGTTTCCTGACTTCTTAATGATTGCCATTCTAACTGGTGTGAGATGGTATCTCATTGTGGTTTTGATTTGCATTTCTCTGATGGCCAGTGATGATGAGCATTTTTTCATGTGTCTGTTGGCTGTATGAATATCTCTTCTTTTGAGAAATGTCTGTTCATATCCTTTCCCCAGTTTTTTGATGGGGTTGTTTGTTTTTTTCTCGTATATTTGTTTGAGTTCTTTGTAGATTCTGGATATTAGCCCTTTGTCAGATGAGTAGGTTGCAAAAATTTTCTCCCATTCTGTAGGTTGCCTGTTCACTCTGATGGTAGTTTATTTTTAATCTGAATTTTTAAAGATCAAATCTCTCCCCAAGTTACTCAGCATTAGTCAGATTTGACTGTATTCTAAATTTAAGTCTTTGGTTTACATGAAGATTAGAATTCACAGAAAATGAATTGTCTTTTAGTGTGTTCTCAAAAAACGTTGAAAAAGTAACAAAGTTAGTCATTTTTAAAACTGAGATTTCTTGGATTAACACAAATGTGTGTGAGGAAAAACATTGAATCAAGAAAAATGCTTCTCAAATTTTAGCCACATATTTATGTTGTTAATCTACCCTAAACACTAGCAGAAAGTCTCAGCTCACAGTGATGGTGTATTAAGAATAAGGATTATCACTAAGGGGGCGGAGCAAGATGGCCGAATAGGAACAACTCCAGTCTCCAACTCCCAGCGCGAGCGACACAGAAGACCGGTGATTTCTGCATTTTCAACTGAGGTACTGGGGTCATCTCACTAGGGAGTGCCGGACAATCGGTGCTGGTCAGCTGCTGCAGCCTGACCAGCGAGAGCTGAAGCAGGGCGAGGCATCGCCTCACCTGGAAGCGCAAGGGGGAAGGGGATCCGTTTTCCTAGCCAGGGGAACTGAGACACACAACACCTGGAAAATCGGGTAACTCCCACCCCAATACTGCGCTGTAAGCATACAGGCATTCCAGGAGAATATATCCCACACCTGGCCGGGAGGGTCCCACGCCCACGAAGCCTCCCTCACTGCTAACACAGCAGTCTGCCGCGATCTATCCGCAAGGCAGCAGCGAGGCTGGGGGAGGGGCGCCCGCCATTGCCTGAGGCTTAAGTAGGTAAACAAAGCCGCTGGGAAGCTCGAACTGGGTGGAGCTCACAGCAGCTCAAGGAAGCCTGCCTGTCTCTGTAGTCTCCACCTCTGGGGACAGCGCACAGCTGAAGACCAACAGGGGAAGTAGCGGGAGCCGGTGCAGACTGCGAACGACTCTGTCTGACAGCTTTGGGGAGAGCCGTGGATCTCCCAACGCGGAGGTTGAGATCTGAGAACGGACAGACTGCCTGCTCAGGTGTGTCCCTGACCCTGAGTAGCCTAGCTGGGAGAAATCCCCCACTAGGGGCAGTCTGAAACCCCACACCTCACAGGGTGGAGTACACCCCTGAGAGGAAACTTCCAAAGGAAGAATCAGACAGGTACACTCGCTGCTCAGCAATATTCTATCTTCGGCAACCTCCGCTGCTGATACCCAGGCAAACAGGGTCTGGAGTGGACCTCAAGCAATCTCCAACAGACCAACAGAGAGTCCTTCTGACTGTCAGAAGGAAAACTATCAAACAGGAAGGACACCTATACCAAAACCCCATCAGTACGTCACCATCATCAAGGACCGGAGACAGATTAAAAACACAAAGATGGGGAAGAAGCAGGGCAGAAAAGCTGGAAATTCAAAAAATAAGAGCGCATCTCCCCCTGCAAAGGAGCGCAACCCATCGCCAGCAACGGATCAAAGCTGGTCAGAGAATGACTTGGACGAGAGGAGAGAAGAAGGCTTCAGTCCATCAAACTTCTCAGAGCTAAAGGAGGAATTACGTACCCAGCGCAAAGAAACTAAAAATCTTGAAAAAAGAGTGGAAGAATTGACAGCTAGACTCATTAATGCAGAGAAGATCATAAACGAAATGACAGAGATGAAAACCATGACACGAGAAATACGTGACAAATGCACAAGCTTCAGTAACCGACTCGATCAACTGGAAGAAAGAGTATCAGCGATTGAAGATCAAATGAATGAAATGAAGCGAGAAGAGAAACCAAAAGAAAAAAGAAGAAAAAGAAATGAGCAAAGCCTGCAAGAAGTATGGGATTACGTAAAAAGACCAAATCTACGTCTGATTGGGGTGCCTGAAAGTGAGGGGGAAAATGGAACCAAGTTGGAAAACACTCTTCAGGATATCATCCAGGAGAACTTCCCCAACCTAGTAGGGCAGGCCAACATTCAAATTCAGGAAATACAGAGAACGCCACAAAGATACTCCTCCAGAAGAGCAACTCCAAGACACATAATTGCCAGATTCACCAAAGTTGAAATGAAGGAAAAAATCTTAAGGGCAGCCAGAGAGAAAGGTCGGGTCACCCACAAAGGGAAGCCCATCAGACTAACAGCAGATCTCTCGGCAGAAACTCTACAAGCCAGAAGAGAGTGGGGGCCAATATTCAACGTTCTTAAAGAAAAGAATTTTCAACCCAGAATTTCATATCCAGCCAAACTAAGTTTCATAAGTGAAGGAGAAATAAAATCCTTTACAGATAAGCAAATGCTTAGAGATTTGTCACCACCAGGCCTGCCTTACAAGAGACCCTGAAGGAAGCCCTAAACATGGAAAGGAACAACCAGGTACCAGCCATCGCAAAAACTTGGCCAAAATGTAAAGACCATCGAGGCTAGGAAGAAACTGCATCAACTAACGAGCAAAATAACCAGATAATATCATAATGGCAGGATCAAGTTCACACATAACAATATTAACCTTAAATGTTAATGGACTAAATGCTCCAATTAAAAGACACAGACTGGCAAACTGGATAAAGAGTCAAGACCCATCAGTCTGCTGTATTCAGGAGACCCATCTCACATGCAGAGACATACATAGGCTCAAAATAAAGGGATGGAGGAAGATCTACCAAGCAAATGGAGAACAAAAAAAAGCAGGGGTTGCAATCCTAGTCTCTGATAAAACAGACTTTAAACCATCAAAGATCAAAAGAGACAAAGAAGGCCATTACATAATGGTAAAGGGATCAATTCAACAGGAAGAGCTAACTCTCCTAAATATATATGCACCCAATACAGGAGCACCCAGATTCATAAAGCAAGTCCTTAGAGACTTACAAAGAGACTTAGACTCCCATACAATAATAATGGGGGACTTCAACACTCCGCTGTCAACATTAGACAGATCAACGAGACAGAAAGTTAACAAGGATATCCAGGAATTGAACTCATCTCTGCACCAAGCGGACCTAATAGACATCTATAGAACTCTCCACCCCAAATCAACAGAATATACATTCTTCTCAGCACCACATCGCACTTATTCCAAAATTGACCACATAATTGGAAGTAAAGCACTCCTCAGCAAATGTAAAAGAACAGAAATTATAACAAACTGTCTCTCAGACCACAGTGCAATCAAACTAGAACTCAGGACTAAGAAACTCAATCAAAACCGCTCAACTACATGGAAACTGAACAACCTGCTCCTGAATGACTACTGGGTACATAACGAAATGAAAGCGGAAATAAAGATGTTCTTTGAAACCAATGAGAACAAAGATACAACATACCAGAATCTCTGGGACACATTTAAAGCAGTGTGTAGAGGGAAATTTATAGCACTAAATGCCCACAAGAGAAAGCAGGAAAGATCTAAAATTGACACTCTAACATCACAATTAAAAGAACTAGAGAGGCAAGAGCAATCACATTCAAAAGCTAGCAGAAGGCAAGAAATAACTAAGATCAGAGCAGAACTGAAGGAGATAGAGACACAAAAAACCCTCCAAAAAATCAATGAATCCAGGAGTTGGTTTTTTGAAAAGATCAACAAAATTGACAGACCGCTAGCAAGGCTAATAAAGAAAAAAAGAGAGAGGAATCAAATAGATGCAATAAAAAATGATAAAGGGTATATCACCACTGACCCCACAGAAATACAAACCATCAGAGAATACTATAAACTGCCTCTACGCAAATCAACTAGAAAATCTAGAAGAAATGGATAATTTCCTGGACACTTACACTCTCCCAAGGCTAAACCAGGAAGAAGTTGAATCCCTGAATAGACCAATAGCAGGCTCTGAAATTGAGGCAACAATTAATAGCCTACCCACCAAAAAAAGTCCAGGACCAGATGGATTCACAGCTGAATTCTACCAGAGGTACAAGGAGGAGCTGGTACCATTCCTTCTGAAACTATTCCAATCAATAGAAAAAGAGGGAATCCTCCCTAACTCATTTTATGAGGCCAACATCATCCTGATACCAAAGCCTGGCAGAGACACAACAAAAAAAGAGAATTTTAGACCAATATCCCTGATGAACATTGATGCAAAAATCCTCAATAAAATACTGGCAAACCGGATTCAGCAGCACATCAAAAAGCTTATCCACCATGATCAAGTGGGCTTCATCCCTGGGATGCAAGGCTGGTTCAACATTCGCAAATCAATAAACGTAATCCAGCATATAAACAGAACCAAAGACAAGAACCACATGATTGTCTCAATAGATGCAGAAAAGGCTTTTGACAAAATTCAACAGCCCTTCATGCTAAAAACGCTCAATAAATTCGGTATTGATGGAACGTACCTCAAAATAATAAGAGCTATTTATGACAAACCCACAGCTAATATCATACTGAATGGGCAAAAACTGGAAAAATTCCCTTTGAAAACTGGCACAAGACAGGGATGCCCTCTCTCACCACTCCTATTCAACATAGTGTTGGAAGTTCTGGCTAGGGCAATCAGGCAAGAGAAAGAAATCAAGGGTATCCAGTTAGGAAAAGAAGAAGTCAAATTGTCCCTGTTTGCAGATGACATGATTGTATATTTAGAAAACCCCATCGTCTCAGCCCAAAATCTCCTTAAGCTGATAAGCAACTTCAGCAAAGTCTCAGGATACAAAATTAATGTGCAAAAATCACAAGCATTCTTATACACCAGCAACAGACAAGCAGAGAGCCAAATCAGGAATGAACTTCCATTCACAATTGCTTCAAAGAGAATAAAATACCTAGGAATCCAGCTTACAAGGGATGTAAAGGACCTCTTCAAGGAGAACTACAAACCACTGCTCAGTGAAATCAAAGAGGACACAAACAAATGGAAGAACATACCATGCTCATGGATAGGAAGAATCAATATCGTGAAAATGGCCATACTCCCCAAGGTTATTTATAGATTCAATGCCATCCCCATCAAGCTACCAATGACTTTCTTCACAGAATTGGAAAAAACTGCTTTAAAGTTCATATGGAACCAAAAAAGAGCCCGCATTGCCAAGACAATCCTAAGTCAAAAGGACAAAGCTGGAGGCGTCACGCTACCTGACTTCAAACTATACTACAAGGCTACAGTAACCAAAACAGCATGGTACTGGTACCAAAACAGAGATATAGACCAATGGAACAGAACAGAGTCCTCAGAAATAATACCGCACATCTACAGCCATCTGATCTTTGACAAACCTGAGAGAAACAAGAAATGGGGAAAGGATTCCCTATTTAATAAATGGTGCTGGGAAAATTGGCTAGCCATAAGTAGAAAGCTGAAACTGGATCCTTTCCTTACCCCTTATACGAAGATTAATTCAAGATGGATTAGAGACTTAAATGTTAGACCTAATACCATAAAAACCCTAGAAGAAAATCTAGGTAGTACCATTCAGGACATAGGCATTGGCAAGGACTTCATGTCTAAAACACCAAAAGCAACGGCAGCAAAAGCCATAATTGACAAATGGGATCTAATTAAACTAAAGAGCTTTTGCACAGCAAAAGAAACTACCATCAGAGTGAACAGGCAACCTACAGAATGGGAGAAAATTTTTGCAACCTACTCATCTGACAAAGGGCTAATATCCAGAATCTACAAAGAACTCAAACAAATATACGAGAAAAAAACAAACAACCCCATCAAAAAGTGGGGAAAGGATATGAACAGACATTTCTCAAAAGAAGATATTCATACAGCCAACAGACACATGAAAAAATGCTCATCATCACTGGCCATCAGAGAAATGCAAATCAAAACCACAATGAGATACCATCTCACACCAGTTAGAATGGCAATCATTAAGAAGTCAGGAAACAACAGGTGTTGGAGAGGATGTGGAGAAATAGGAACACTTTTACACTGTTGGTGGGATTGTAAACTAGTTCAACCATTATGGAAAAGAGTATGGCAATTCCTCAAGGATCTAGAACTAGATGTACCATATGACCCAGCCATCCCACTACTGGGTATATACCCAAAGGATTATAAATTAGTCTACTACAAAGACACATGTACACGTATGTTTATTGCGGCACTATTCACAATAGCAAAGACTTGGAATCAACCCAAATGTCCATCTGTGACAGACTGGATTAAGAAAATGTGGCACATATACACCATGGAATACTATGCAGCCATAAAAAAGGATGAGTTTGCGTCCTTTGTAGGGACATGGATGCAGCTGGAAACCATCATTCTTAGCAAACTATCACAAGAAGAGAAAACCAAACACCGCATGTTCTCACTCATAGGTGGGAACTGAACAATGAGATCACTTGGACTCGGGAAGGGGAACATCACACACTGGGGTCTATCATGGGGAGGGGGGAGGGGGGAGGAGGGAGGGATTGCATTGGGGAGTTATACATGATATAAATGATGAATTGATGGGTGCTGACGAGTTGATGGGTGCAGCACACCAACATGGCATAAGTATACATATGTAACAAACCTGCACGTTATGCACATGTACCCTAGAACTTAAAGTATAATAAAAAAAAAAAAAAAGTAAAAAAAAAAAAAAAAAAAAAAAAAAAAGAATAAGGATTATATGATACATTTTAAAACTTATCTATAATAACAGATAAATGTTGGTGACATTTGACAAAATATCTGAACAGCTGGTGGTCCAGTCAAGTTGACACATAATATTAACCATCATACAGACCCTGAAGAAGAATAAAATAATTATGTGCTATTTAAGATATATTTTGCATTTAAAGGACAGCCATCTGATAGTGTTTCACAAATGAAGAAAGTACATATACAAAATTAAGTTAGTAAACCACGTAGTTCTAGCCCGACCCTTTCAAATCTTTAACTCTGTGCAGTTATGTGGAGAAGATTTTAGAGTAGATACACTGCCTTGATATTTAAATTATACTTGTAAGGCTATACATATGGTAATATTGTAGTACATAGAAATAGGATACCATTATAAAACTTGAGTTTAGATATATATGCATTTGTATAAAATTGAATCTTAGGATTACAGTATAATGAGGTACAGACTAACAGGGGAGACATGAGTTTTATTAAAGATGCTTATCTGAGATTCCTTTGTAGACAAATTGCCTCAAATGCCCATCACTGCCATGGAAGCTGTAATTTTATGCATCTTATTCACGAAGTGAGTAGTGAATATCATTTCTTGGTGCACAGATATCTGCCTCTTGTCAGGCAGTTTTCACATTTCATCTCTTCGTCTTTGACATTTTGGAATTAGAGTCCTCAGTTTCAAAGTGATTGGTGTGAAATGCTGTTATGATAAAAAGCACTGTGATACCCTGAAAAGCCAAATCATAAAATAAATAATCCATAACAACACAAACTCACAATACAGAAATATTTTCAAAACACACACATACACACAGTAAAAAAAAAAAAATTGTCATTTACACTGCAAGAGAAATTTTTTTTTCGGTCAATAGCTGCTGGATATTCTCTCAAAAGCATGTTTCCTTTTCAATTTCTATACAAGTCAAAATGTTCATCCTCACTATGTAGACATTTATCAAGTGTATTGAGAACCATCTTTCTTTCACTAAAACAGAGGCTATTAATTCTAGGAAACTCAAAATTGAGGCAAATATCTCACAATGCATAGGAGCCAGGGCTGCCTCCAACTTTTCTGATACCACCCAGAGGATGCCCTCACTTTTCTCCAGATTATCATGAATACATAGCTTGATCTCATTCTGATGCAAATAACACCCATGACTAGATGACTATAGAGAGGCTGCAGATTGGGAAGGAAACCCAATGGAATCAATCCACATAGCTCAAAAGAAGGCAAAGACAAGGATGTGGTTTTAAAAATCAATTCAGATGAATGAATTGCTGCCAGGAATAGGACTGAAGATTTCATTTTCAATTACTACCTAATTACATCAAATTTAATTTTCTGAATGGGTTTCTATTGTTATGTTTAAAAGTTATTGGAAAATTCTGATAGGTAAATACTTCTGTTCTATCATTTTTGGTGCAAGTCCCCTTGTTAGGACATGGCTCTATGAGATAAAAGTTAAAATTAATAAGAATGAATATGAATGCACACATAATGAACATTATATGTATAATCTATGGATGTATATTAATATAAATCTATTAATATAAATCTAGTTGACTCTTACACAATATAAGTTTAAACTGTGTGGGTCCACTACTTGCCTATTTTATTCTGTATCTGCTACCCATGAAACAGCAAGACCAACACTTCCTCCTCTGCCTTCTCATTGTGAATATGACAAGGATGAAGACCTGTATGATAATCAACTTCCATTTAATGATAAATATATTTTCTCTAGTTTACCATAACCATAGTATACAATGTATAACATACAAAATGTGTTTATTCACTGTTTATGTTATTGGCAAGATTTCTGGTTACAGTAGCCTATTAGTGGCTGGAGAGTTAATAGTTACACATAGATTTTCAACTGTGCAGGGAGTGAGCTCTAACCCTTTGATTGTTTAAGAGTCAACTGTATATGTATTTAAAATCTAACTTCCCAGCTTTTTCAGACTTTTTAAAAATGTCATCTATAAAAGGTAAATCTTTGTTTTTGATGACAGGTGATATCTTAGGTTCACAAAATTTAATCTATGAAGTAGATGATGTAATCTTTTAAATTTATTTAAAAACTCAAAAATGAGACAAAAATTGTAGGGAAATAATGAATGTTAAGATGTACTTCACCTTCTTGGTGAATATATTAACAGGTATAATTTTTTCAGATGCTAGGCATAGTTTTGATGCCTCCCTTCCTCCTCAGAGGGAATCACTTCAAGAAATTTGTGTTTTATACCACATGCATCTTTTCCATGACATGTGCATACTCGTGCACATTTTTAATTATACATATAGAATTAAAATGATATATTTAATAAGAGATGATGCATTCTGCTGATTTTTACCTTATGTTTTGAAATTTATCCATGTTAACAAATGTAGTCTGGGTTGATTCACCTTATATCACTGAAGCAGTGTTATAAATGATCTTTTATATGTTTCCAATTTGTTGGACAGTACAATAACTATTCTTGTAATTGTGCACATCTGTAGACAGCCTAGTTACTAGAATATGCCTAAGTGAAATTTCTGATATGTTGCCAAATTATTCTCCCCATTAGATTTTCTAATTTATATATTCATCAACAGTTTGTTGATATTCTTGCTAAGAATGTAAGACTATACTGTAAGAATGTTGTACAATATTTTTTGGTATTCTTGCCAATTTTCTGCATTGATGATTTTTGTATTTTAAATACCCAAATACGCCATCTTTTAGTTGGAACCAAATATTGGATACGCTGAAAAAGGCAGGTGAGTAACTTCAAACCTCAACCTAAGTAACAAAACATTTTCCATGTACTTTCTTGTGGCTGATTTTGTTAACCCTGCTTGAATCAAATTAAGAGATCCATCGCACCAATAATATGTGTTTTTAGTATTTTTATAATGATTTGCAGTTTTGTTAGGTACCCTGAATACTAATCCTCTCTCAGCTATGTGTATTGAAAAGATCTTGAGCATAGCATTTTATTATATTTATATGAAAATAATGGTACAACATAGATAATACCCTCAACATAATCTTTAATATTATATTGGACACTTTCTATTCCCTACCTCTTATATTCATGTAAAAGGCTTTAAATTGGTTGGGCATGGTGGCAGGATTGATTTAGCACAGGAGTTCAAGACGAGCCTGGGCAACATGATGAGAGCCCCATCTCTACAAAAAAATACAAGAAATAGCCAGGTGTGGTGGTGTATACTTGTAGTCCCAGTTACTGGGGAGGCTGAGGCAGGAGGATTGCCTGAGTTCTGGAGGCAGAGGTTGCATTGAGCCCTGATCATGCTACTGCACTCCAGCCTGGGCAACAGAACAAGACTGTCTCAGAAAAAAAAAAAAAAAAAAAGTCTTAAAATTATGCTTTTAAAATTTATGTCATTGGTTGGGCAGAGTGGCTCATGCCTGTAATCCCAGCACTTTGAGAGACTGAGGTGGGCAGATCACTTGAGGTCAGGAGTTTGAGACCAGCCTGGCCCACATGGGGAAACCCCATGTCTACTAAAAATACAAAAAATTAGCTAGGCGGGTGGCACACGCCTGTAATCCCAGCTACTGGGGAGACTGAGGCAGGATAATTGCTTGAACCTGGGAGGCAGAGGTTGCACTGAGCCAAGATTGTGCCACCACACTCCAGACTGGGTGACAGAATGAAATTCCATATCAAAAAATAATATAAAATGTATGTCATTAACCTAATTTAGAATTGATATACACTCATGGTGTTTTTGGAGGCATCTATCCACCTACCTATTTACGTATCTTTTTCAATGTAGCTAATTTATTGCCCTATCACTTATGGTAGTAGTTTTCTTAAAAGCCATGATTTCTGTTTAGAGGAGGGTCCCCGACCTTGCTTTGCCTTAGAAGTTGTGCTAGTGAGGTAGATATGCCATAACAAAATACCATGGACTGGGTGGCTTAAATGACATAAATGTATTTTCTCACAGTTCTGGAGGTAGGAAGTCCAGATCCAGGTGCTGCTAGATTTGACTTCTGGCAAAGTCTGTCTTCCTTGTTGCTGTGCCTTTACATGGTCTTTAAACATCTCATATAGACATAATATTTATTCAGTGAGTTTTTTTTTTCCTTAAAAAGGACACACGTGACAGGTCCAAATAAGATTTGCACTAGAACTTTTAGTCCAAATGAGACTTCTTGAAAATAAAAAAGTTAACGCATGTGGGTGTGTGGGTGTGATGGTGAAGCACTATGTATTCTGTTCACATTTTTGAAAAAAAAAATTTGTTTGAGATGGAGTTTCACTCTTGTGGTCCAGGCTGGAGTGCAATGGTGTGATCTTGTCTCACTGCAACCTCCGCCTCCTGTGTTCAAGCGATTCTCCTGTCTTAGCCTCCCGTGTGGCTGGGATGACAAGTGTGCACCAACACCCCCAGCTAATTCTTTGTATTTTTAGTAGAGACGAGGTTTTGCCATGTTGGCCAGGCTTGTCTCGAACTCCTGACCTCAGATGATCCACTGGCCGTGGCCTCCTAGAGTGCTGGGATTACAGGTGTGAGCCACCGCAACTGGCCTGAAAAAAATATTTTTAACATACTAAAGCTGATGACTTTTATGGTTGTTGACAAAAATCTCTAATGACAATGCCTATCTGTAAAAAGCAATAATATGAGGAGCTTGATTTCCTGCTAAGGTAGAAAAGGTGAGAAGATTTTTCAAGTAGTATAGGAGCTCCATCTGTGACAAGAAGCAGAAGCATTCATTTCCACTTGATATTTTTTGTTATTAATCATAACTTTAAGCAACATTATCTGCCTTTAAAATGTTGACTCAAAATGTTGAGTCTTTTAGTAGTTTTTAAAATGGACATGCAAGAGGTATAATTTTCTCTTATCGCATCAGCACACGCCTAAAGAGTAATAATATATAGATTTGAAGGCCAGGCATGCGGGCTCACATCTGTAATCCCAGCACTTTGGGAGGCCAAGGCAGAAGGATAGCTTGAGACGGAGCTCAAGACCAGCTTGGAAAAAATGGCAAGATCCTGTCTCTACATAATTTGTAAAAATTAGTCAGGTGTGGTGATACACACCTGTAGTCTCAGCTACTTAGGATGATGAGGCGGCAGGACTGCTTGGCTCCAGGAAGTCAAGGCTGCAGTGAGCTGTGTTCGTGCCACTGCACTCTAGCCTGGGTGACAGAGACCCCGTCTCAAAAAATCATCATCATCATGTTTTTTAAAGGACGTGGCCACCATAGAAGGGGAGTAGTGAAGCTGCAGTACCTTGATGAACAATTTCAGAGTTATCTAGATTAGAAAATACATAACACTTGGAAGTATATCAGTGGGAACACAGAGTGTCATTTGAAAAATGATTCACTTTTCCAGGCCATCAACCAGTTTGAAAATTTTGGCAGGACACATGTCTTTATTAAGGATTTTCCAATGTTTTAGGACTTCTTTTCTTTGCAATCTGGTAAGTAGTTTTATAGAATGCTTCCAGAAAAGGTTTTTAAGCAGTGAAGACCCTAATCGTGAAATGTCACCTTGGAAGTTTTAGAATTCTCATTTGAACTGTCTCACTTCTCTCACCTCTTTACAAATACTGACCATACAGTTGTAAACAGGAAATGCTGAATGAAGCTTAGGTGCCTCAATCACCAATGTGAGGACATGCAGCTTTCCCTGAATGGTGGCTAATGGCTTTGCAGTGCCTGTGTGCGTAAGAAGAGGCCAGATGACTCTGATGACGTGCATTCCAGCCCAGACTATAATATAACTACTGCAATGGTGTACAAGTCATGAATATAAATGAGGTTTTATAGATATCTGGAAAAACATCAATTGACCATAAAAACATTTTTAGTTTCTATTGGTGTCATTTATATTTTTAGTCTTAAATTTATAATTGAAGAAAATACTACGTTTTGTTTAGAGGCTATAAAGATGTAATGTTTGAAGATGGCCGAATAGGAACAACTCCAGTCTCCAACTCCCAGCGCGAGCGACACAGAAGACCGGTGATTTCTGCATTTTCAACTGAGGTACTGGGGTCATCTCACTAGGGAGTGCCGGACAATCGGTGCTGGTCAGCTGCTGCAGCCTGACCAGCGAGAGCTGAAGCAGGGCGAGGCATCGCCTCACCTGGAAGCGCAAGGGGGAAGGGGATCCGTTTTCCTAGCCAGGGGAACTGAGACACACAACACCTGGAAAATCGGGTAACTCCCACCCCAATACTGCGCTGTAAGCATACAGGCATTCCAGGAGAATATATCCCACACCTGGCCGGGAGGGTCCCACGCCCACGAAGCCTCCCTCACTGCTAACACAGCAGTCTGCCGCGATCTATCCGCAAGGCAGCAGCGAGGCTGGGGGAGGGGCGCCCGCCATTGCTGAGGCTTAAGTAGGTAAACAAAGCCGCTGGGAAGCTCGAACTGGGTGGAGCTCACAGCAGCTCAAGGAAGCCTGCCTGTCTCTGTAGTCTCCACCTCTGGGGACAGCGCACAGCTGAAGACCAACAGGGGAAGTAGCGGGAGCCGGTGCAGACGCGAACGACTCTGTCTGACAGCTTTGGGGAGAGCCGCGGATCTCCCAACGCGGAGGTTGAGATCTGAGAACGGACAGACTGCCTGCTCAGGTGTGTCCCTGACCCCTGAGTAGCCTAGCTGGGAGAAATCCCCCACTAGGGGCAGTCTGACACCCCACACCTCACAGGGTGGAGTACACCCCTGAGAGGACACTTCCAAAGGAAGAATCAGACAGGTACACTCGCTGTTCAGCAATATTCTATCTTCGGCAACCTCTGCTGCTGATACCCAGGCAAACAGGGTCTGGAGTGGACCTTAAGCAATCTCCAACAGACCAACAGAGAGTCCTTCTGACTGTCAGAAGGAAAACTATCAAACAGGAAGGACACCTATACCAAAACCCCATCAGTTCGTCACCACCATCAAAGACCAGAGACAGATAAAACCACAAAGATGGGGAAGAAGCAGGGCAGAAAAGCTGGAAATTCAAAAAATAAGAGCGCATCTCCCCCTGCAAAGGAGCGCAGCCCATCACCAGCAACGGATCAAAGCTGGTCAGAGAATGACTTGGACGAGAGGAGAGAAGAAGGCTTCAGTCCATCAAACTTATCAGAGCTAAAGGAGGAATTACGTACCCAGCGCAAAGAAACTAAAAATCTTGAAAAAAGAGTGGAAGAATTGACAGCTAGACTCATTAATGCAGAGAAGATCATAAACGAAATGACAGAGATGAAAACCATGACACGAGAAATACGTGACAAATGCACAAGCTTCAGTAACCGACTCGATCAACTGGAAGAAAGAGTATCAGCGATTGAAGATCAAATGAATGAAATGAAGCGAGAAGAGAAACCAAAAGAAAAAAGAAGAAAAAGAAATGAGCAAAGCCTGCAAGAAGTATGGGATTACGTAAAAAGACCAAATCTACGTCTGATTGGGGTGCCTGAAAGTGAGGGGGAAAATGGAACCAAGTTGGAAAACACTCTTCAGGATATCATCCAGGAGAACTTCCCCAACCTAGTAGGGCAGGCCAACATTCAAATTCAGGAAATACAGAGAACGCCACAAAGATACTCCTCCAGAAGAGCAACTCCAAGACACATAATTGCCAGATTCACCAAAGTTGAAATGAAGGAAAAAATCTTAAGGGCAGCCAGAGAGAAAGGTCGGGTCACCCACAAAGGGAAGCCCATCAGACTAACAGCAGATCTCTCGGCAGAAACTCTACAAGCCAGAAGAGAGTGGGGGCCAATATTCAACGTTCTTAAAGAAAAGAATTTTCAACCCAGAATTTCATATCCAGCCAAACTAAGTTTCATAAGTGAAGGAGAAATAAAATCCTTTACAGATAAGCAAATGCTTAGAGATTTTGTCACCACCAGGCCTGCCTTACAAGAGACCCTGAAGGAAGCCCTAAACATGGAAAGGAACAACCGGTACCAGCCATCGCAAAAACTTGGCAAAATGTAAAGACCATCGAGGCTAGGAAGAAACTGCATCAACTAACGAGCAAAATAACCAGTTAATATCATAATGGCAGGATCAAGTTCACACATAACAATATTAACCTTAAATGTTAATGGACTAAATGCTCCAATTAAAAGACACAGACTGGCAAACTGGATAAAGAGTCAAGACCCATCAGTCTGCTGTATTCAGGAGACCCATCTCACATGCAGAGACATACATAGGCTCAAAATAAAGGGATGGAGGAAGATCTACCAAGCAAATGGAGAACAAAAAAAAGGAGGGGTTGCAATCCTAGTCTCTGATAAAACAGACTTTAAACCACCAAAGATCAAAAGAGACAAAGAAGGCCATTACATAATGGTAAAGGGATCAATTCAACAGGAAGAGCTAACTCTCCTAAATATATATGCACCCAATACAGGAGCACCCAGATTCATAAAGCAAGTCCTTAGAGACTTACAAAGAGACTTAGACTCCCATACAATAATAATGGGAGACTTCAACACTCCGCTGTCAACATTAGACAGATCAACGAGACAGAAAGTTAACAAGGATATCCAGGAATTGAACTCATCTCTGCACCAAGCGGACCTAATAGACATCTATAGAACTCTCCACCCCAAATCAACAGAATATACATTCTTCTCAGCACCACATCGCACTTATTCCAAAATTGACCACATAATTGGAAGTAAAGTACTCCTCAGCAAATGTAAAAGAACAGAAATTATAACAAACTGTCTCTCAGACCACAGTGCAATCAAACTAGAACTCAGGACTAAGAAACTCAATTAAAACCGCTCAACTACATGGAAACTGAACAACCTGCTCCTGAATGACTACTGGGTACATAACGAAATGAAAGCGGAAATAAAGATGTTCTTTGAAACCAATGAGAACAAAGATACAACATACCAGAATCTCTGGGACACATTTAAAGCAGTGTGTAGAGGGAAATTTATAGCACTAAATGCCCACAAGAGAAAGCAGGAAAGATCTAAAATTGACACTCTAACATCACAATTAAAAGAACTAGAGAGGCAAGAGCAATCACATTCAAAAGCTAGCAGAAGGCAAGAAATAACTAAGATCAGAGCAGAACTGAAGGAGATAGAGACACAAAAAACCCTCCAAAAAATCAATGAATCCAGGAGTTGGTTTTTTGAAAAGATCAACAAAATTGACAGACCGCTAGCAAGGCTAATAAAGAAAAAAAGAGAGAGGAATCAAATAGATGCAATAAAAAATGATAAAGGGGATATCACCACTGACCCCACAGAAATACAAACTACCATCAGAGAATACTATAAATGCCTCTACGCAAATCAACTAGAAAATCTAGAAGAAATGGATAATTTCCTGGACACTTACACTCTCCCAAGGCTAAACCAGGAAGAAGTTGAATCCCTGAATAGACCAATAGCAGGCTCTGAAATTGAGGCAACAATTAATAGCCTACCCACCAAAAAAAGTCCAGGACCAGATGGATTCACAGCTGAATTCTACCAGAGGTACAAGGAGGAGCTGGTACCATTCCTTCTGAAACTATTCCAATCAATAGAAAAAGAGGGAATCCTCCCTAACTCATTTTATGAGGCCAACATCATCCTGATACCAAAGCCTGGCAGAGACACAACAAAAAAAGAGAATTTTAGACCAATATCCCTGATGAACATTGATGCAAAAATCCTCAATAAAATACTGGCAAACCGGATTCAGCAGCACATCAAAAAGCTTATCCACCATGATCAAGTGGGCTTCATCCCTGGGATGCAAGGCTGGTTCAACATTCGCAAATCAATAAACGTAATCCAGCATATAAACAGAACCAAAGACAAGAACCACATGATTGTCTCAATAGATGCAGAAAAGGCTTTTGACAAAATTCAACAGCCCTTCATGCTAAAAACGCTCAATAAATTCGGTATTGATGGAACGTACCTCAAAATAATAAGAGCTATTTATGACAAACCCACAGCTAATATCATACTGAATGGGCAAAAACTGGAAAAATTCCCTTTGAAAACTGGCACAAGACAGGGATGCCCTCTCTCACCACTCCTATTCAACATAGTGTTGGAAGTTCTGGCTAGGGCAATCAGGCAAGAGAAAGAAATCAAGGGTATCCAGTTAGGAAAAGAAGAAGTCAAATTGTCCCTGTTTGCAGATGACATGATTGTATATTTAGAAAACCCCATCGTCTCAGCCCAAAATCTCCTTAAGCTGATAAGCAACTTCAGCAAAGTCTCAGGATACAAAATTAATGTGCAAAAATCACAAGCATTCTTATACACCAGCAACAGACAAGCAGAGAGCCAAATCAGGAATGAACTTCCATTCACAATTGCCTCAAAGAGAATAAAATACCTAGGAATCCAGCTTACAAGGGATGTAAAGGACCTCTTCAAGGAGAACTACAAACCACTGCTCAGTGAAATCAAAGAGGACACAAACAAATGGAAGAACATACCATGCTCATGGATAGGAAGAATCAATATCGTGAAAATGGCCATACTCCCCAAGGTTATTTATAGATTCAATGCCATCCCCATCAAGCTACCAATGAGTTTCTTCACAGAATTGGAAAAAAACTGCTTTAAAGTTCATATGGAACCAAAAAAGAGCCCGCATTGCCAAGACAATCCTAAGTCAAAAGGACAAAGCTGGAGGCGTCACGCTACCTGACTTCAAACTATACTACAAGGCTACAGTAACCAAAACAGCATGGTACTGGTACCAAAACAGAGATATAGACCAATGGAACAGAACAGAGTCCTCAGAAATAATACCGCACATCTACAGCCATCTGATCTTTGACAAACCTGAGAGAAACAAGAAATGGGGAAAGGATTCCCTATTTAATAAATGGTGCTGGGAAAATTGGCTAGCCATAAGTAGAAAGCTGAAACTGGATCCTTTCCTTACCCCTTATACGAAGATTAATTCAAGATGGATTAGAGACTTAAATGTTAGACCTAATACCATAAAAACCCTAGAAGAAAATCTAGGTAGTACCATTCAGGACATAGGCATGGGCAAGGACTTCATGTCTAAAACACCAAAAGCAACGGCAGCAAAAGCCATAATTGACAAATGGGATCTAATTAAACTAAAGAGCTTTTGCACAGCAAAAGAAACTACCATCAGAGTGAACAGGCAACCTACAGAATGGGAGAAAATTTTTGCAACCTACTCATCTTACAAAGGGCTAATATCCAGAATCTACAAAGAACTCAAACAAATATACGAGAAAAAAACAAACAACCCCATCAAAAAGTGGGGAAAGGATATGAACAGACATTTCTCAAAAGAAGATATTCATACAGCCAACAGACACATGAAAAAATGCTCATCGTCACTTGCCATCAGAGAAATGCAAATCAAAACCACAATGAGATACCATCTCACACCAGTTAGAATGGCAATCATTAAGAAGTCAGGAAACAACAGGTGTTGGAGAGGATGTGGAGAAATAGGAACACTTTTACACTGTTGGTGGGATTGTAAACTAGTTCAACCATTATGGAAAACAGTATGGCAATTCCTCAAGGATCTAGAACTAGATGTACCATATGACCCAGCCATCCCACTACTGGGTATATACCCAAAGGATTATAAATTAGTCTACTACAAAGACACATGCACACGTATGTTTATTGCGGCACTATTCACAATAGCAAAGACTTGGAATCAACCCAAATGTCCATCTGTGACAGACTGGATTAAGAAAATGTGGCACATATACACCATGGAATACTATGCAGCCATAAAAAAGGATGAGTTTGCGTCCTTTGTAGGGACATGGATGCAGCTGGAAACCATCATTCTTAGCAAACTATCACAAGAAGAGAAAACCAAACACCGCATGTTCTCACTCATAGGTGGGAACTGAACAATGAGATCACTTGGACTCGGGAAGGGGAACATCACACACTGGGGTCTATCATGGGGAGGGGGGAGGAGGGAGGGATTGCATTGGGGAGTTATACATGATATAAATGATGAATTGATGGGTGCTGACGAGTTGATGGGTGCAGCACACCAACATGGCATAAGTATACATATGTAACAAACCTGCACGTTATGCACATGTACCCTAGAACTTAAAGTATAATAAAAAAAAAAAAAAAAAAAAGATGTAATGTTTAAGACTTAAATATCCTTGTTTTAAAAGTAAATATAAATTTTATTGTTTTCTTCAAGCTATGGCACAGGTATTTGTTTAAATGTACATGGTATGCAAATTATTTTGTACCTATGCCACATTTTTAAAATTAAAAACAAATTTATATTATTTGAATTAACTATTCACACTTGGACAAGAGTCAGACGTTTCTAATGGAGAGATGAAAGTAGCCAGTACTCTCTTACTTTGGGGATACACATTGCCTCAACATTTTCAGGGTGAATATACATAACAATTTTCATTTTCTGGAGTCTTTTTCTATACCTACGGTGAGGTAGATATGTAATCCTGTATAGGTCTATTTAGTGCAAATCATGTATATTACTACAGAAGGATAAAACTGACCTTGGTATTTGCTTCTAATTTGCCTTATAAGCGATCCTTCACTTCTTATGCCTTCTTTCAATTTATTTATTTTACTAAAATAGATCTAGAAACCAGGTGCCTTAGTACATATATATACTATATATATATATGGAAGTTATTTCCAAATGTGGTAGTATATATATGTACTTCTCTCTAACCCTCAAAAATATAATGGGTATCAACATTTCCTATATATATAGACACACAATATATATATATATATATATATATATATATATATATATATATATATATATTTACTTATTTCTAACCATATTATGACTCTCAAAAACATAATGGATATCAAGATTTCTACAAAATAGAAATTAAAGCATAATAATGATATTCCAGTTCTCAAAAACACATTTCCAGGCATCTCTACAATTGACAAATGAAACTTACTAGAGTAATGCAAAGAAATTGCTCTGTGCATGTGTGACTAGTATTCCTAGGTCATACTTTAGCTTATCCTACTATGTGGAAATGCTACTGCTGATCTATGAATTAGCCATTATCTCAAATTATTTTATCTAGTTTTTTATGTACACTGTCTCCCACAAGCAGGGTCTCGTGCTTCAGAGAGAGAGAGAGATAAGTGGCAAGCCTTAGACCTTGAGATAATCAGATGGATAGTGATGTCTTGGGAATGGCAGAGTAAGGTGTCTGAATACTAGGTCCGCTGATTCAAACTACCATCGCCTGGCAAACACTCACAGAATCAGCTCTGTTTTTGGAATCTTGATATTTTGCTTTTGCACCTTTGGGATAATTGTGGGCTCTACAAAAGCAAAATATTAATGTTAAGGCACAGTCCTGGGTTGTCTGGCTTGGTATTGAAGTAACACAACTCAGAGCTACTTTGCACAAATTAGGAGAGTAGGATTATCTTTTAACTCCAGAGGCATTTAAACAAAAAAGAAAAACCTCTGTCCGGTCACTTGCTTGCTGCTGAGATAACGAAACATAGCCTTCAGTAACTACACAGCACAAGGAATACAATCTTTGCAAAAATAGTTTGGAAAACTCACCAAATGGACAAGTAGAGCCCTAAAACATTAACACCAGCAAACCTAGGGGAATGAGGAGAATCTAATTCCCAGAGTTATCACATGTAAATATTCAAACTGCACAGTGTTATGAGGAGAATCTAATCCCGGAATTGCTACCTTTAAATATTCAAACTCCACAGTTGTGTTTTTCTAACAATCACAAGGCATAAAAAGAAAAAGGAAGTACGGCCTATTCACATGGGGGGAAAAAAAAGACAGCTGGTTGTGAGGAAGCACAGACACTGGAATTAGTAGATAAAACCTTTAAATTATCTGAAAAATGCTTAATAGGCTAAAGGAAGTCATGGCTAAAGAACTGAAGAAAACTGGGAAAGTAATGTCTAGAGAAGTAAAATATTAATAAAGAAGAAATAATTAAAAAGGATCCAAAGATGAATTCTAGTGCCAAAAAGTAAAATAGTTTAAATTAAAAAACAGTAAAATAATTCAACAGCAGCTTTCTGAAGGCAGAAGAAAGAATTAGTGAATTTGGAAATAGGAATTAGAATTATCAAGTCAGGACAGATTAAAGAAATAGTCACTGAAAACTTCGTAAGTTTGATGGGAGGGTATGAGCTACACATTCAAGAACTTAAAAAATACTCCAAATAGGACCAACTCATAAATATCCCAGACATAAACCATGATCCAATTTTTGAAAAGATAAAATATTGAAAACAAGCAAGTAGCAAGTTTTACATCCAAGGGGTCCTCAATAGGACTCACAGCTCATTTCAGTAACTGCAGAACAAAACATTTAAAGTATTGAAAGAAAAACAGTCAAGTCAGCCAAAAAGTCTATGTTCAGTAAAACTACTCTTCAAATACACAAAAGTTGAGGAAATGATTTTCTGGTAGACCTTCCTACAAAAATGCTAAAGTGAATCCTTCAAGATGAATTCAAGCACTGCAGTATGCAAAGACATATGGAAAAGGTAAGAATGTTAGAAAGGTAACCGTAGTTGTAAATATAAACGACAGTACTGTATTTGTTGTTTGTAACTCCTCTTATTTTCTACATGATATAAAAAATAATGCATGAAATATATAAATCCATGTTAATTTACACGTAGTGTATGAAGATAAAATTTATGAAGTAGCAACTTAAAGACAGGATGAGGCTGAATAGGGGCAAAGTTTTCATATGTTTGTTATAAATTTGGATGTTGATTGTAATCCACATGGTAACCACTAAGAAAATACCTAAAAAGGGAAGACAAAAGAGATGAGAAATCAAAAAAAAGAATAAATCAAACACTTAAAGAAATATGTTTAACGGAGAAAATGATAAAGTGGATAGATCATCTAAACACAAGATAGAAAATTGAGAGTTTGAACAACATATCAGCAAGACCTAACAGACATATTGAATAACCCACCAACAAAAGCATAATTTTCATTCTTTTTGAGGCACATGAGATGTTCTCTGGAACAGATCATATATGGGGCCACAAAACGAGTCTCAAATTGTAAAATACAGAAATTATACAAAATATATTTTCTAAACAGAATGGAATAAAGCTAAAACTTAGTGATAAGGAAAACTTGGAAAATTCATAAATGCAGGGAAATTTAAAAACACACTTTTAAACATGTATTGATGTAGAAATCACAAAGGAAATTAGAAAATATGTGGAGACCATGTAAACAAAAGCACAGTATACCAAAAGTGATTAAGTGCAATAGCTGTGAACACCTACATTAATGAAGAAGAAGCATAAACTAGACCCAGAGGTAGGTGAAGGAAGGAAATAGATCAGAGCAGAGACAAATGAAATAAAGACGAGAAAAAACAATAGAATCAATGAAAACAAAAGCTGTTTCTTTAACTTAAATAAAATCAGAGCTGAATGGAGGGACATAAGTGCTGACCTTACAGATGCAAAGGGATTATAATGTGATGCTGTGAACAACTGTAGGTCGACAAATTAGATGGAAAAATACATAGAAACACATAAATTACAAAACTGATTCAAGAAAATATAGAAAATCTGAACAGAACTACAGTCAGCAGATTGAACCAATATTTAAAAATGCTCACAAGAAGAAATATCAGATTGATGGCTTTGTTGGTGAAATTCTAACAAACATTTATTCAAACCAATTCTCAAAATTTTTCAAAAAATAGAAAAGAAGGGAATACTTCCTATGAGGCCAACATTAGCCTGCTACTAAAGCCAGGGGATGGGAGGAAGGAATAAACATCACAAGCAAGAAAACAAATAAATAAACAAACAAATATATATATGTATATATGTGCAAATTCCATCACAGCATCACACATAATAGCAAGTCAAATCAGAGCATATTAAAAGTATTATACATGATGACCAAATGTGATTTATCCCAGGAATGAAAGGGTAGGTCTGTATATGATAATCAAATTAATATACCACATTAATAGGAAAGCATGACAAAAATCCAACATCCATTCATGATATATATAAAAAAAAAAAACTCAATGTACAAAAATTGAAAGTAAATTCTTCCATATGACAAAGGGTATATATGCAAAGCCAACAGCTAGCATCATAGCCAGTGGGATAAGACCAGAAATCTTTAGTACTAAAATCGGAAACAAGACAAGGATGCCGATTTTTATGACTTCTGTTTGACATCCTGCAGGGTGTTCTAGCCAGAGCATTTAAGCAAGAAAAGGAATTACAAGGCAGTCAAATTGGAAGGAAAGAAGTACCTCTACTTGTAAATGCCAGTATGCTAAATGCAGAGAATGTCAAAGAATATACACATATATACAATGCAGTCACATAAATTCACAAACGACTTTAGAAAGCCTGGAAGGTACAATAAAAATCAATTGTGATTCTATACATAAGCAATGAACAATCTAAAGGATGAAATTAAGAATTTCTATTTAAAGTAGTACCCAAAAGAATAACTAGAAATAAATTTTACCATTGAGAGGAAAGATTTATACACTGAAGACTACAAAACATTCCTGAAAGAAATAAATACATGAAAAATATATTCTGTGTTCATTAATTGAAATAGTTAATATTAAAATAACTATACTTCCCAGTGATCTACCAATTAATGCAATCCCTATGAAAATCACAATGGCCTTATTCCTCCCAAAATGGGAAGTTAATGTTCAAATTCATATGAAGTCGCAACATGTCCCAAATAGCTAAAAACATGTCTTGAGAAAAGAACAAATTTGAAGAACTCACATTTTTTTTTCTCAAAACTTACCAAAAAGCCACTGTAATCAAAAGATTGTGGTACTGGCATAAAGATGGACATAAACATGGACTCATACTGAGTGTCTAGAAAAAAAATCATGTTTATGGTCATTTAATACTTGGCAAAGTTGTCAATTCTATTCACTGAGAGACAGAATGGTCTTTTCAGAAAATGGTATTGTGGCAACTGGATATCCAACGTATAAAATAATGAAGTTGGACTACATATAACAGTTATTCAACATGGACTAACCACCTAGATATAATATCTAAAACTTTTAAAGTCTTAGATAAAACATAGGGGTCACTTCATGACCTTGGATTTGGCAATTGATTGTTATATGTGAAACCAAAAGCCTGGGCAACAAAAGGAAAATAGATAAATTATATTACCTAAAAATTTTTTTAAATGTGCATCAAAGAACATTATCACAAAAGTAAAAAGATAACCTACAAAATGGAAATAAATATTTTCAAATATTACATCTGATAAAGGTCTAATATCTAGGACATATAAAGAATTCCTATAACTAATACAAAGACAAAAAATTCTATTAAAAATCGCCAAAGGGATTGAACAGCTATGTCTCCAAAGAAGATATACAAATGGACAAGCACATAAGCAAAGATACTCATTAGTTATTAGTGATACAAATCAAAACACAATGAAGTACCATTTTACATGCCTAGGATGGTAATTTTTTAAAAAAAGAAAACTGACAAGCATTAGTGAGGATATAGGGCGATCAGAGCCCTTGTACATTTCTAGTAGAGGTATAAAATGCTTCAGCTGCTGTGGAAAATAGCTTGGAGATTCTTCAGAAAGTTCAACGTAGGTTGGCCATCAGCAAGATGGTAGAATAGAACTCCCCAGAACTCATGCCCCTGCAGAAACATCAATTTGAACAACTATCCATGCATGCAAAAACCTTCACAAGGGCTATGAAATTCAGATGGGAGATTTCAGCACCTGCTGTAACACGGAACTGAAGATAGATGCATTGAAGAGAGGAGGAATGACTGTTTTACAGAACTCCCATCATCCCTCTTCCAGCCCCAGGCAGCACAGTGTGGAGAGTGATACCCTCCGAATTAGAGAACAAGAGGAAAATGAGCACCAGATTTTGTCTCAGACCCTGAAACTGGACCCATCCCAGTAAAAGACAGTGGTGGACAGTCACCCATGGCCCCAGCCCAGTGAAACACCAAGGATTCCACAACCTCAGTCCCCAGGCTTGGGTAGCCACCCCAATGGCAGGTCAATCCCAGTGGCCCTAGGCTCCAGACTGCCCCAGAACAACCGCTGGGGGTCAGCCTGAAACCAAGGTTCAGGCTAGCCCTGCAGCCATAGACTTCAAGCCTACCTCAGCATTAGGTAGAGCCCCACAGCAACTGTAGTTGTACACATGGTTAGTACACATGGACTCCGCCTCCAGACCAGGACAAGCCCTGGGACCCCAGACTCCAGGTATGGTACCTGCATACTGAATTTCCACGCATGTCTCAGCTCCAGGCAGAATCCCACAGCACAGGCTCCAGGCCTGCCAAGTAGACTTGATCTCCAGTTCTTTACCAGTGCCAGGCTGACCCTACTGGCCCCAGGGTTCAGACTTCCATAAGCACTGGGAATAGCACCTCAGCCCCAGACTTTAAGGCCATCCTAGCATTAAGTAGGCCACCACAGCCCTAGTCATCAAGGTGGCAACTTCAGACTCATCTTCCTGTCTCATCTCGTTGAATTCAGGATCTAAACTCACCAAGCAAGGACAGCCCTTGTGACCTCAGACCCCACATTGTCCTGGTACCAGATTAGCATCCCTGGTGTAAAATACCAGGTAGACATCCCTGAACATAAGCTTCAGGCTTGTCCAGTATTGATCCAATTCCTATGGATCATGGCTTCACCCTTCAACTGCCTCCAGTAACCCAGGCTCCAGCAGACCCAGGATAAATCAGGTCTGTCTCTGTGACTCACAGTCAGCCCAGAGTGTGGACCTAGGCTTTATGCCAGCCCCAGCACCTGGATGACCCTAGGCCCCAGGCCTTTCTCCATAACCCAAGCTCCAGGGCACCCACGTGCCAGGCCCACTCCAGTGCTAGGTCAGCTGCTGTGAACCTTGGTTTCAGGGTGAGCCCCAGGGGTTGAAGCTTCAGGTCTAAAACATAGCTTATAACCTGAGAAAGATTAACACGACCAAGTAGGGAAAAAGAGTTGTAACCCAACTATATGATTGCGTGAATGTTACCTGAATATGAGACTGTATAAATCGGTAGATAAATGCACAGTGGTGAGATTATTTTGATCTTTGAGATTTAATTTCTTTAGTGCTGCCTAGAAAACGTCAGTTGACATTCTATTTATATTTTACTGTAATATTCCATGAATTACATGTAAGCCACCTGAAATCCCTTGTGAATGAAGGCAGAATAAAAGATTAAGAATATGATTGACAACCTAGAAGAAATGGAAGCTATTACCAATAAATGGCTTTCTCAGACATTCATGATCATCTTTTCAAAAAAAATTGTTGTTTGTGATTGAAGTTGTCAGTTTAAAATACACTATTATGACTTTAAGATGTTTTATGCAATTGCAATGGTGACCACAAGAAAAATATCTATAGAATCAACACAAAGATAAATGAGAAGGGAATCAAAACATGTTACTACAAAAGTTGGGCTGGGAGCAGTGGCTCACACCTGTGATGCCAGCACTTTGGGAGGCTGAGGCTGGTGGATCACTTGAGGTCGGGAGTTCAAGACCAGCCTGACCAACATGGAGAAATACCATCTCTACTAAAAATACAAAATTAGTTGGGTGTGGTGGCGCATGCTTGTAATCCCAGCTACTTGAAAGACTGAGACAGGAGAATTGCTTGAATCAGGGAGGTGGAGGTTGGGGTTAGCTGAGGTGGCACCATTGCACTCCAGCCTGGGCAACAAAAGTGGAACTCCATCTCAAAAAATGAAACAAAACAACAAAACATGTCACTACTAAAGTCAACACAATATACAGGAGGGCAATGAGAAGAAAGGAGGAACAAATAAAGCTACAGAACACACTTAATACAGTTAACAGAAGTGTAGTAGTAATTTCTGTGCGTTATTACCTTACCTGTCCTTTTGTAAATGGCTTAGTTCACTTAGCATAACGTCCTTGAGGTTCATTTACATTGTAGTATGTGACAGGGTTTCCTTCTTTTGTTAAGGCTCCATAATATTCGATCACATGTACATAACACATTTTCTTTATCCACTTATTTGTTAATCAACATTTGGGTTGCTTTTACTTCTTAGTTCTTGTAAATAATGTTGCAGCGAACATGAGTGTGAAAATATTTTGTCTAGATCACGCTTTTAATGTGTGTATATACCAAGAAGTGGGATTGCTAGATAATATGGTAATTCTATATTTAAGGAACCTCATTATTGTTTCCTAAAATGGTGCAACCATTTTAGGAAATTTCCACCAACAGTGCACAAAAATTACAATTTTCCACACCAATACTTTTTATTTTCTGTTGTTTTGATAGTGGCCATCCTAATGGAGCTGAGGCTATGATATCTCATTGTGGTTTTTATTTGCTTTTAGTTTATGATGAGTGATGTGGAACATTTTTTCATAGGCTTGTTGGTCATTTGTATATCTTCATTGGGCAACTGTGTATTGAAGTCTTTTGGTCATTTTTTAATTGGTTATTTTTGTTGTTGTTTTTGCTGTTGAGTTGTAGAAGCTACTCACATACTCTGAATATTGATCCTTTATCATACAGAGGATTTGCAAATATTTTCTCCCTTTCTATAGATTGCCTTTTCACTTTATTTACTATTTTGTGTGATAGAGTTTTTAAGTTTGATGTAGTCTTATTTGTCTATTTTTGTTTTGGCTGCCTGTGTTTTTCATACCTTTCCCAAGAAATCATTGCCAAATCTAATGGTCTGATGTTTTCCCCTATGTTTTTTCCTAGGAGTTTGATAGTTTTAGGTCTTAAGTTTACGTTTTTAATTCATTTTCAGGTAATTTTTTTTTTTTTTTTTTTTTTTTTTTTTTTTTTTTGAAGTGTATATTTATTTATTTTTTTTTTTTTCTTTTTTTTTTTTTTTTTTTTTTTTTTTTTTTATTATACTTTAAGTTCTAGGGTACATGTGCATAACGTGCAGGTTTGTTACATATGTATACTTATGCCATGTTGGTGTGCTGCACCCATCAACTCGTCAGCACCCATCAATTCATCATTTATATCATGTATAACTCCCCAATGCAATCCCTCCCTCCTCCCCCCTCCCCCCTCCCCATGATAGGCCCCAGTGTGTGATGTTCCCCTTCCCGAGTCCAAGTGATCTCATTGTTCAGTTCCCACCTATGAGTGAGAACATGCGGTGTTTGGTTTTCTGTTCTTGTGATAGTTTGCTAAGAATGATGGTTTCCAGCTGCATCCATGTCCCTACAAAGGACGCAAACTCATCCTTTTTTATGGCTGCATAGTATTCCATGGTGTATATGTGCCACATTTTCTTAATCCAGTCTGTCACAGATGGACATTTGGGTTGATTCCAAGTCTTTGCTATTGTGAATAGTGCCGCAATAAACATACGTGTACATGTGTCTTTGTAGTAGACTAATTTATAATCCTTTGGGTATATACCCAGTAGTGGGATGGCTGGGTCATATGGTACATCTAGTTCTAGATCCTTGAGGAATTGCCATACTGTTTTCCATAATGGTTGAACTAGTTTACAATCCCACCAACAGTGTAAAAGTGTTCCTATTTCTCCACATCCTCTCCAACACCTGTTGTTTCCTGACTTCTTAATGATTGCCATTCTAACTGGTGTGAGATGGTATCTCATTGTGGTTTTGATTTGCATTTCTCTGATGGCCAGTGATGATGAGCATTTTTTCATGTGTCTGTTGGCTGTATGAATATCTTCTTTTGAGAAATGTCTGTTCATATCCTTTCCCCACTTTTTGATGGGGTTGTTTGTTTTTTTCTCGTATATTTGTTTGAGTTCTTTGTAGATTCTGGATATTAGCCCTTTGTCAGATGAGTAGGTTGCAAAAATTTTCTCCCATTCTGTAGGTTGCCTGTTCACTCTGATGGTAGTTTCTTTTGCTGTGCAAAAGCTCTTTAGTTTAATTAGATCCCATTTGTCAATTATGGCTTTTGCTGCCGTTGCTTTTGGTGTTTTAGACATGAAGTCCTTGCCCATGCCTATGTCCTGAATGGTACTACCTAGATTTTCTTCTAGGGTTTTTATGGTATTAGGTCTAACATTTAAGTCTCTAATCCATCTTGAATTAATCTTCGTATAAGGGGTAAGGAAAGGATCCAGTTTCAGCTTTCTACTTATGGCTAGCCAATTTTCCCAGCACCATTTATTAAATAGGGAATCCTTTCCCCATTTCTTGTTTCTCTCAGGTTTGTCAAAGATCAGATGGCTGTAGATGTGCGGTATTATTTCTGAGGACTCTGTTCTGTTCCATTGGTCTATATCTCTGTTTTGGTACCAGTACCATGCTGTTTTGGTTACTGTAGCCTTGTAGTATAGTTTGAAGTCAGGTAGTGTGACGCCTCCAGCTTTGTCCTTTTGACTTAGGATTGTCTTGGCAATGCGGGCTCTTTTTTGGTTCCATATGAACTTTAAAGCCGTTTTTTCCAATTCCGTGAAGAAAGTCATTGGTAGCTTGATGGGGATGGCATTGAATCTATAAATAACCTTGGGGAGTATGGCCATTTTCACGATATTGATTCTTCCTATCCATGAGCATGGTATGTTCTTCCATTTGTTTGTGTCCTCTTTGATTTCACTGAGCAGTGGTTTGTAGTTCTCCTTGAAGAGGTCCTTTACATCCCTTGTAAGCTGGATTCCTAGGTATTTTATTCTCTTTGAAGCAATTGTGAATGGAAGTTCATTCCTGATTTGGCTCTCTGCTTGTCTGTTGCTGGTGTATAAGAATGCTTGTGATTTTTGCACATTAATTTTGTATCCTGAGACTTTGCTGAAGTTGCTTATCAGCTTAAGGAGATTTTGGGCTGAGACAATGGGGTTTTCTAAATATACAATCATGTCATCTGCAAACAGGGACAATTTGACTTCTTCTTTTCCTAACTGGATACCCTTGATTTCTTTCTCTTGCCTGATTGCCCTAGCCAGAACTTCCAACACTATGTTGAATAGGAGTGGTGAGAGAGGGCATCCCTGTCTTGTGCCAGTTTTCAAAGGGAATTTTTCCAGTTTTTGCCCATTCAGTATGATATTAGCTGTGGGTTTGTCATAAATAGCTCTTATTATTTTGAGGTACGTTCCATCAATACCGAATTTATTGAGCGTTTTTAGCATGAAGGGCTGTTGAATTTTGTCAAAAGCCTTTTCTGCATCTATTGAGACAATCATGTGGTTCTTGTCTTTGGTTCTGTTTATATGCTGGATTACGTTTATTGATTTGCGAATGTTGAACCAGCCTTGCATCCCAGGGATGAAGCCCACTTGATCATGGTGGATAAGCTTTTTGATATGCTGCTGAATCCGGTTTGCCAGTATTTTATTGAGGATTTTTGCATCAATGTTCATCAGGGATATTGGTCTAAAATTCTCTTTTTTTGTTGTGTCTCTGCCAGGCTTTGGTATCAGGATGATGTTGGCCTCATAAAATGAGTTAGGGAGGATTCCCTCTTTTTCTATTGATTGGAATAGTTTCAGAAGGAATGGTACCAGCTCCTCCTTGTACCTCTGGTAGAATTCAGCTGTGAATCCATCTGGTCCTGGACTTTTTTTGGTGGGTAGGCTATTAATTGTTGCCTCAATTTCAGAGCCTGCTATTGGTCTATTCAGGGATTCAACTTCTTCCTGGTTTAGCCTTGGGAGAGTGTAAGTGTCCAGGAAATTATCCATTTCTTCTAGATTTTCTAGTTGATTTGCGTAGAGGCGTTTATAGTATTCTCTGATGGTAGTTTGTATTTCTGTGGGGTCAGTGGTGATATCCCCTTTATCATTTTTTATTGCATCTATTTGATTCCTCTCTCTTTTTTTCTTTATTAGCCTTGCTAGCGGTCTGTCAATTTTGTTGATCTTTTCAAAAAACCAACTCCTGGATTCATTGATTTTTTGGAGGGTTTTTTGTGTCTCTATCTCCTTCAGTTCTGCTCTGATCTTAGTTATTTCTTGCCTTCTGCTAGCTTTTGAATGTGATTGCTCTTGCCTCTCTAGTTCTTTTAATTGTGATGTTAGAGTGTCAATTTTAGATCTTTCCTGCTTTCTCTTGTGGGCATTTAGTGCTATAAATTTCCCTCTACACACTGCTTTAAATGTGTCCCAGAGATTCTGGTATGTTGTATCTTTGTTCTCATTGGTTTCAAAGAACATCTTTATTTCCGCTTTCATTTCGTTATGTACCCAGTAGTCATTCAGGAGCAGGTTGTTCAGTTTCCATGTAGTTGAGCGGTTTTGATTGAGTTTCTTAGTCCTGAGTTC
>NW_022141993.1:0-27253 GCF_007565055.1 Rhinopithecus roxellana | reverse complement strand
CATCAGTCTGCATGAAAATGCTGTTCAGAGCATATTGCAATTGCAATATATGGAACCAACCCAAATGTCCGTCAATCAACAAGTGGATAAAGAAAATGTGGTATATATATATATATATACACACACACACACACACATACACACACATATATGTACATACATATGTACACACACACACACACACACCATGGAGTACTACTCAGCCATAAAAAGGAATGAAATAATAGCATTTGCAGCAATCTAGATGGAATTGGAGACTATTATTCTAAGTGAAGTAACTCAGGAAAGGAAAAGCAAACATTGATGTTCTCACAAGTGGGAGCTAAGACATGAGGACACAAAGGCATAAGAACGACACATTGGACTTTGGGGACTCAGGAGAAAGGGTAGAAGTGGTTGAGGGATAAAAGACTACACACTGGGTACAGTGCACACTGTTTGGGTGATGGGTGAACCTAAATCTCAGAAATCACCATTAAATAACTTATTCATGTAACCACATACCACTTAGTCTCTAAAAACCTATTGAAATAAAAACTAAATTAAAAAAAGAAAAATAATGTTTTTCAGAATAGAGAGGGCACATTTCAATAATTAACACACACCTTAACAGCCGCTCATATCTGCCACACAGACAGGAAATTGTAATTTCTGTGTACTGGGGCTTTGCTTATAGCTGTTGTCGGGGTTAACAAAGTACCTGCTTAATTATTGGTAGCTGGGAATACCTGGGGTTGTGCTCACGTGTTCATAGGTCTTACATTCCTCAGAGCTCAGAAACGGCCATGCTCATGTGAGAAAGGGCACTGCGTGTTGGTAGAGGGGAGCAAAGAGGGAGTCTGGGGGAGCAGATTGAGGCCAGATGCTGCAAAGACAGGAATCACCCTCAAGAGGCCGGACTTGCTCTGGCAGGGAGTTGGGAGATGATGAAGGGCACTGCGGTGTGAGGGTGGCCTTTGGTTTTAATCAAAAAGAAGCCCATGCCAGCATCTAAGTAAGATCTTAGCACCAAGGGAAGGAATGGGAAGCAGAGGAACTAGAAAGCAGGTGCATTAGGAGAAAGTTCTGACCCAAAGGCTTTGGCCAGGTTTGGGGAATGTGGAGAAATTCAGGGATGAACAGGTTCTTCGTGGTTTGGTGGGACAGAGAGGAGGATGTCTGCCAAGTGCCTGTCACTTGATCAGGGAGTCAAAGGAGAGTAGAGTTTGGACCAGGAGAGGTTCTGCGTTAAACACCAAGTGTTTATGAATCAGAGTAAGAGTTCCCCTTGCTGAATCTGCCTCTTTTATCTTGGCTGTTCCACAACATAGATTCCATTGTACAAATGACCATATGGACATTGTGTGATGTTCTAAGCCAAAAAGTGGCTCTGGCAGTTCCAGCCCATGAGTATCTTTTGGCAAAGTTCTAGTGTGAGAAGGAGTTCCTGCGTAGCGCTGTCTGTCAGACTCAGCTCTGCAGAAAGGCTGGAACCACAGAGCCCATGAGGGTACACTGCTCACAGGCAGGGCTCACACATGCTCTGCCCCCACCTCTCATGCCCAAGCAGGCCACACCGACTTTGAGGCACTTCCTTGGCCCTAACATGTTTTAAAATTTGAATCATGCTTCAAGTGATTCTTTTGAGATTGGCAGTATTGGAAAGAGTCTAAGGAAGGGAACTTAGTTTTAAAATAGTTTTAATTATAGAGATGACAATCGGTACAGATATGTCAGGAAAAATGTTGGAATGTCCTGAGTGACAATGGTGATTCTGTGAGCTCAGTTCACATTTCAGGTGCTCTGGCCTCTGACTTCTGGCATTTAGGAACCTGTGAAACATACGAATCCATGCACACGAAAAATTCAGGCACTAAGAACTCAGCCTTGATTAGCCATAAGTGTGCTCTCTGTAGAAGGGGAAAATAACATTTGTAAGGAATATGTTTAACCTATGTAAGAAAATGCATGGTTTTAACATGAAATATAAACATTGGTGGTGGCTCTAATTGTAGTCTCTTTTACCAGTTCATTGAAGTTGGCTCAGCAGGCTCTGTTTCTCCCACTCTTCTCTGGCACCACATTTAACTGTTCTGTGCAGTGTAAGGTCTGCAGAATGAAACAGCACTCCTTTTCAAATAGTGTCTAATGGGAACCTCAGTGATCCAGACCGGCCTCTGAGAAGTTTGAAGAGTTTTCGAGGACAACGATGTCTTGAACAAACTGCGAGGAACACTCCAACTTTGTTTTTAGATGAATTTCCACATGTTTTTCTTCTGCAAGGGTTTTGGAGGGGTAGCATGATGGACTTCTTTGTACAGAATGTTTTCAGAAGTTGTGTTAATGGAGAAATTTCTTTTGGGGCTTAAGTTTCTATTTGCCTTTTGTGACATGGTTTTTAAAAAACAACAAAAAGACCTCATTATCTTCCTCTCCCACAATTGTAGCCGTAGAAAGGAGATAAGGCAGGTCCCACGTGGACCGGTGGCTGGGTGTGCTGCCGGGATAGCTAAGGCGCCCCTTTTACAAGCAGTCTTTAACATGCAGTCACACCCGCAATCTCGGTGCTGGGTGATAAGAAGGATTGTATTCATTACACTGTTGAATACAGAAACATATTTCCGAAATAATTTTTCTTGTCTAGAATTACACAGAATTCCGCTGAGTGGCACATTCAAAAGAATTTTTATTAGGAGAGTTCCAATGAACTGCTCAGCGGCAGAGGGACTTTATATTTGATTTGATTTCTCAGAACCAGGTATTGTGGAGAAAGGCATCAGATAACCACGGAGTATTGGTTAAGGGAGGGAAGCCTGCAGGGTTCATGCATTCAAGCCCCGCAGCCAACAAGCATTCACTGAGACTCTCATTCTGGAGTGGAGACCAAGGTGCCTCGAGATCCCAGTGAGTTCATGAGGCTTCCTGCCGCTTGTCTGCTTACATGTGGTTACAGAGGTGGCACAGTCTTTGTTACTGAGGCTGGATGACAATCAGCTCTGCCCAGACCTTCACAACTCATGTATGTGGGCACAGGACTTGGGCATAGAGAGAAACCAAGTGAAAATTTTGTAGTAAAAATTGTGCCACTGTGGAGAATTCCCCTTTTCTCATTTTGCTTTGGCATAAACAAAGATCTTAAAAACAGTTTAATAGCACGTTGGGAGGCCGAGGTGGGCAGATTGCTTGAGGTCAGGAGTTCAAGACCAGCCTGGTCAACATGATGAAACCCTGTCTCTACTAAAAATACAAAAGTTAGCTAGGGGTGGTGGCATGTGCCTGTAATCCCAGCTACTCAGGAGGCTGAGGCAGGAGAATCGCTTGAAACCTGGAGATGGGGGCTGCAGTGAGCTGAGATCATGCCACTGCACTCCAGCCTGGATGACAGAGTGAGACTCCATCTTGAAAACAACAACGAAAAAGTTTAAAATACTAGAAAGTCCTATGAGACTATTGTGAGCACCTTTGCAGAAAAACAATCTAGTGGTAGACTCTGAGGCTGGTCAGCAGTGGGTTAATGGTGTCCCCTAAAACAATATGCCCACGTCCTAATCTCTAGAGTCTGTAAGTGTGATCTTATTTGCAAAAAGAAGTCTTCACAGATGTAACTGAGTTAAGGGTCTTGAGAGAAGCAGATCATCTTGGTTTAATTTATGGGCCATAAATCCAAGGATAACAGACACAGAGTGAAGAAATGAGGGCCATTGAAAGTGGAGGCAGAGACTGGCGAGAAACTGCCCCAAGCCATGGGGCACCTGGAGCCACCAGAATCTGAAAGAGGAAAGAATAGTTCTTTTCTAGAGCCTTGGGAGGGAGCATGGCCCTGCCAACATCCAGCTTCTGGTGTCCAGAGCTTTGATAGATCACACTCTGTTATTGAAGCCACCAAGTATGTAAGAATTATCCAACAACAATCTCCAAGGGTGCAATGGTTGAGTCTGCAGATTACATTTGAGAGTTAGAGGATGTCAGAGCTGGAAGGGGTCTCAGTCTCCTCTTAAAGAGAAGATGTTGGACAAGCTACTCGCTTGGACCTGAATTCTAGACCTGCCCTGACACCCACAGGCTAAGTGCTTTTTCAAGAAGCTGGTGGATCCTTTTTTCCAGGTTGCTCTAGCTTGGTCTAGAAAGCTCTCAGGATCTGACCCCAATTGCTTCCCTCCATAACTTCACTTTCCACCCCTACCTCCTGGCCCTCCAGACACAGGAACTTTTCTGAACATGTTCTGATCCTGCTGTTCATATGCTTTTCTCCACACCAGGCCGAGAGAGGGACAAGGCATCCTTTAAACCCAGATCCCTGTCCACTGGCCGTTCCCTGATCCTCCAGGTGAGGTCGCTCTTCCCCGCTCCCTCTGTTCATTGTATGCACTGTGTGGATTCTGACCACACTCTCAGGCTACTGACAAGGCCCTGCAGGCCTGCAGGGTGTGTTCCCAACCTTCCTCCTAAAGTGACCTCTCATCACTACCACTGCAGCCCCTCAGACGCACCAGGACCCCCCTGCCACAGGGCCTTTGCACACGCTGTACTTTCCCTAAAGTCCTCTACTCTGCTTTGCAATGGCCTTGGATTATAGTGAAAATGGTCTACATCTTTGTTGGAATTATTTGTTCAATATCTGTGTCTTCACTGGGCAGCAAGCCCTGTGGGGCATAGATTAAGACTGATTTTCTCCTAGTGTAGAGCCCAGCATGTAGCAGATCTAACAAGCAAAGACTGTGGGTGACTATATGTTAAATCTATAAAGATGATCCTCCACGACTTTAGGAGCTCCTCAAGGGTAGGGACTTGTTAATTTTATATCTCTGAGATGTAAAGACATAGAGAGAGCCTTTGTAGAAACCATAAACTTTGATGCACTAAAGTCTCTAGAGGCCAGGCATGGTGGCTCACACTTGTCATCCCAACACTTGGGGAGGCCGAGGTGGGAGGATGGCTTGAGGCCAGGAGTTGGAGACCAGCCTGGGCAACATAATGAGACTCCATCTCTACAATTCTTTTTAAATTATTCGGGCATGGTAGTGTGGGCTTGTAGCCCCAGCTACTCAGAGGTTGAAGTAGGAGGATTGCTTGAACCCAGGAGTTCAAGGCTGCAGTGAGTCATAATTGTGCCCCTGCTCTACAGCCTGGGCAACAGAGCAAGGCTCTGTCTCTTTAAAAATAAAAACAAAACAAGAAACCAAAAAAAATCACCGTCCGTGAAGAGCTTCTCCTTGCCCTTTAGATATGACACCAACCTCTACTGCATCTGCAAACCTTCATGTTCCCTCTGCTCCCTTGGTTTCCATCCTCATCTCTTGCACTTCCCCTTCTGCCAGCCCTGCTTGGCAAGGCCTTCAGCTTTTCACACACTGGCCTCTACCCTGCTTGGGGCCTTGAGCAGGCTCTTCCCTTCCCTTGAAACTCTTCTCCATCCCCTTCCCTGCTTCTTTGTGTCCTGGTTGATTCCCAGCTGTCTTTTCAGGCTTTGAATGTCACTTCCTCAGAGAAAGCTTTGCTGACTTTCCAGTCTAGCTTCCAGTGGCTAGGGACCACCTTCTAGTTTTCCTGCATGGTTTACTGAACTCCTAGCATGCTTTGGCATGTATGTCTTTTGTTGAATGCATGCCTTCCATAAGCTCACAAAGCCAGGCAGAGCTGGATGGTGGTTGTCTGATTTCAAAGATCTCCACTCTTGGCACTTCACTACACAATGCTCCCTGAAGGAAGGGAAGTGAAAGAAACAGAAAAGCGGAAAGCATGCATGAAGCCTCTGTGGAAGAGGGCCACTGTATGACTTCGGAAGCCCCTGTGGGCCTCTCCCTACCTGGCAGGAGAAGCACACCGTGTCCCAGAGAGCTCAGGGAGGAGGCAAGGCACTAGGCATGGCTTTGGTGTGACCCTGGGTTGTCTCCCAGCCTCCTCCCTGACCCATCCACAGCCCCTGCTTGCCATAGAGCCAAGTAGCTTCCGTATGCGGTAGGACATCTTATACCCATTTACCAGAGAAGCAAACCAAGGTGAGCAATGGACAGACCTGGAGCTGCCAGCACGATCGTGTGATTGCAAAGCTCCTTCCAATAACCCTGTGTCGTATAAATTAAGATGATGGTGTGAGCTGTGTCCAGCACCACTGAAAAACAAAATGCCCTAGAGACAGTGCTGTCAAATGGAGCAACAGACAGGTAGACAGACAGACAGGAAATCATCCCTTTGCTACCACCCAAGATGTTGCTTCCTCTCAGTCCATTTCCCAAATCCTCCTCTCCCGCACCCTATAATCTTGTCAGGGCTTACCTCCTCCCTACACTCTGCGCTTTCATTAATTTCTTATCACCTATCCCTCAGCTGTAATCT
The DNA here is from genome assembly GCF_007565055.1 of Rhinopithecus roxellana. Classification (NCBI taxonomy): domain Eukaryota; kingdom Metazoa; phylum Chordata; class Mammalia; order Primates; family Cercopithecidae; genus Rhinopithecus; species Rhinopithecus roxellana. The sequence goes on along the minus strand of NW_022141993.1, from coordinate 20,938 downwards.
AGGACATTGTAAGGACAATTAATTAAAGTGAGAAGGTTCTTAAAAAAAGGTATTGACCTGCAATTCAGCCCTTTCTCTCAGCAAAATCAATTTTCAGATTACAGGTCAAGAGGAGACAGCTTTAAAAACGTGTCCAGCCAATCGGTTCTTCAGATGCGTTCATGAAGTCGCACCAGCTGTGTATGAACCTGATTGCATATCCTGCTTTCTGCCTAAGAAAAGCACACCTGACTGAGTACACATGGGAGTGCAGCTTGTTTGAAGAATCTGTTGCTATAGAAAGACGGAAGAAAAAGATAAAATATGTATAAAAGGAAAAAGCATCTATTGATTTATCTATCTATCCATTATATATACACACACTTCTGGTCGTCAATCCTGAGCAGGGTGTCTGCTGTCAGAGATGGGCAAGGATGGGTGCCAGCCTTTGGGGAGCTGTTCCAGGGAGGGAGCCCGACCAGTCTCTGGTCTTAGCCAGCCCAGTCAGCACTGGAGAAAGACCTCATTCAATGCTGAAATAGAAGGTGCTAGTGTATGCATTACAATAGCAGGTGAGTAAAACTGTCTGTTGTACAACATGCTGATGTAGGAGCTTTGCAATTATCTAGCCTAATATGCAGATAAGGAAATCAGGGCCCTGGCAGGTACATGACTTGCTCAGTCTTGCTATATGTGGTCCATTCCCAAAACTGAAATTCAGGACCTCTGACACCCGGCTGGGCTCTGTCCAAGACAAGCTGCCATATCTCAGGGTAGAAATTAAGAGAAGCAGTCAGGCATCTTCCTGTCTGACCCCACACTGGGGGTTCTAATCTCCCCTAAACTCACACAGCATCTCCCCAACCACTTTTGCAGAGAGAACAAAAAGAAAGATGTTGATTTACCCGGAAAGCATCTGTCACTAATAGTAACACGCAGCTTTCAGTGAGGGTTAACTGTATCCAGGTGCGGTTCTTATCTTCTTACAAGTATTAGTGCATTTACAAATAAAGTGTGGGAGGCTTAGAAAGGTCAAGTGGTTTGTCTAAGCTCACAGAGCAAGTCAAAGCTGGAACCAGAATTCTGGGATTAGTCTTGTGTTAGAAACAATTCTTTATTGCCTCAATAGACAAGGTGCACATTAATTTGAATTACTTGAGCTAAGCTGAGTGACTTGATTCCTGTTCCTTACATTGATGAGGATGCCAGTCCTGTGCCTGACGACTGCCAGGAGCTTGAGGGCAGAGATAATGGAACAAAGAGAAGTATACGGCAGCAGGGTACCATGAACAAAATCTCTGACTTAGGTCAAACAGAGGCACGGTTGTGTTCTGCCGCATATCGAGAAAAGTTACTTAGGCTCCATGATCATCAGTTTTCTTATATCTAAAATGGGCATAGTAGGATTAACCTCTTAGGGTTCCCAGAGATCTTGGGTTGCTCTGCACACATTTCCAGGAACATGCCAGGCACCTGGGGAGCAGTACAGCTCCTTCATGAGGTCCTCCATCATCATGAACTGATGTTAGTAATCATGACTGACACAGATGCTGCCTAAGGGATGAAGACGGTGGTGATGGTGATGATGAAGGTGTGGTTACACTGCTGCTGTGATGATGGGATGACAGTGAGAATGCAGAAGAAAGAACATGGCACATGTCAGGACCATTTAGGTCAGTGGTTCCCAACTAGGAGTGATTTCACCCACAGGGGATGTTTGGCAGTGTCTGGAGACACTTTCAGTTGTTCACACTGTTGAGGGAGGTGCCACTGGAATCCAGTGGGTGGGGGCCAGGGACCTTGTTAACCAAGCCTACAATGCATAGGAAATCCCCCACAAGAAAGAACCATCCAGCCAAAATGTCAGTGGGGCCCAGGTTAAAAAGCCCTGGTCTAGGAGGATGGGAAATCTGAACACTGGAGGTAAGTGAGGAAGCTTCCAGGGGCTTTGTTGACTGCTTAACACATCTCTTTCAGCTACTGCTTTGAACTATACAGGAATCTGCACCTAAAAGGAAGAGGTCAGAGTCCTCGACAGTTGGGAAGACTATAGTGAAGCCATTCCACATGAACTCCTCCCCACACTCGCAGGGCAGCCTGGTGCAGCTGCGTCTCCGGCCCCTGCAAGTCCACATGGAAACTGTCTGCTGGCTTTCTGGATGTGCAAGAAGGCGTCTGCACAGTCTTTCTCTCTTTATCTTTTTCTTTCTCTCTTTATCTTTTTCTTTCTTTTCTTTCTCTCTTTCTTTCTTCTTTGCTTTCTTTTCTTTCTTTTTTTTTTTTTTTTCTTTTTTTTTTTTTTTTCTTTCTTCTTTCTTCTTTCTTTTTCTTTCTTTTCTTCTTTTTTTCTTTCTTCTTTTCTTTCTTTTTCTTTCTCTCTTTATCTTTTTCTCCTTTCTTCTCTCTTTCTTTCTTCTTCCTTTCTTTCAGCAAAATCTCACTATCACTCAGGTTAGAGTGCAGTGGTGGGATCACGGCTCACTGCAACCTTGACCTCCTAGGCTCAAGCAGTTCTTCTGCCTCAGCCTTCTGAGTAGCTGGGAGTACAGGTGCACAACACCACACAAAGCATATTTTTTAAAATGTTTGGTAGAGACAGGGTCTTGCTGTGCTGTCCAGTCTGGTCTTGATCTCCTGGCATCAAGCAATTATCCCACCTTGGTCTCCAAAAGTGTTGGGATTACAGGTGTGACCACCATGCCTGGCCAAGACCTGCTTCTTAATCATTGCTGGAGTCATAGAGCCTCACACTGTGCCATCCACAGTACCACAGAGAGAAAGGAAAGCACTTGTAAATGTGTACATTACCATCCCCCCTGCCTTCCAGGGAGGTGAATCCCTCATCAGGGCCTCTGCTGAGCAGGTGATGGGTATGGAGATGGGGGGAGGGGAATCCCTCATCAGGGCCCTCTGCTGAGTGGGTGATGGGTATGGAGATGGGGGAGGGGAATCCCTCATCAGGGCCCTCTGCTGAGTGGGTGATGGGTATGGAGATGGGGGGAGGGGAATCCTTCATCAGGGGCCCTCTGCTGAGCGGGTGATGGGTATGGAGATGGGGGAGGGTACATCCCTCATCAGGGCCCTCTGCTGAGTGGGTGAGGGGTATGGAGATGGAGGAGGGGAATCCCTCATCAGGGCCCTCTCTGAGTGGGTGATGGTTATGGAGATGGGGGAGGGGAATCCCTCATCAGGGCCCTCTGCTGAGCGGGTGATGGCTATGGAGATGCAGGAGAGGAGGAGTTGGTACAGAGTTGAATTTTCCAACAACACCACAGAAAAATAAATGAAAAGTAAGGCAGTGGCTACACAGGGATGGGGTAAGGGCCAGGGAAAACTGAGTGGCAGGCAAGCAGGTAGCAGGAAAGGGGAATGATGGGGCTGCAAAATTACAGAGCAGGTTCTGAAGTTGTCTGACAGGTGGTGAGTGGATAGAGACTTTTTCTGGGTCTCCCAGTGAAATTTTCAGTAAACACGTGACTGCCACTTTCATAAAAGGAGCTTGCATTTGGGGCTGCAAGTTGACGCAAGGTTAGATCCGAGGGTGCCCGTGGGAGGCCTGCCACAGCCGGGCTGCTGGCGAGAAGGCACTTGCTTCTTCCACAATTGCACTGGTACATGGGCAGCCCCTGACTCAGGTCCACACGGTCTGACGCTGCCAGGTTTAAGGTCATACTTTACAACACCTGGCCCAGATCTCCCACGGGCTATTTATTCCTATCCCTTTCAAATTCGTCAACGTATTATATCACCTTGAAGAAGATGGGGCAGAGCGGAGGGGAGCTAGAGGGACAATCCCAAACAGGAGTCCTAAATCTACATCAGATTTTCCTTTTAACCAAAACCTACTTGGTATTCAGCAGAATTTTTGAGTCTAGTGTTTGACATAATTTAATAGTGTGCGTTAATGACTATAATTTTTCCCCTGTAGTCGAGATACTAAGAAAATGAGAAGTGCTTTATCTACACCACACACAACAGTAACCGGGACAGACTTGGAAATGACAGTGAAGAACAAAGTCTGTGAGGGCCAACAGCTTGTGGAGAACTTCAGAGACATGCAGCACTCCATGCAGAAAGCACATTCCACTCCAGATATAAGAGGGTGGGAGACTCCCTGATATTTGTTATTTTCTTTTATGCTGACCACATTGCCGTGTGGTGGGTAAATACAGTTTCCACTGCACAGGTACCAAAGCTGAGGCTAGAGGGGTTAAGAGATGGTCTATATCCGGGAATAAAATTCAGATGTTGTAAGTTCAATTTATTTTATTTTATTTTTTATAGACAGAGTCTTGCTCTATTGCCTAGGCAGGAGTGCAGTGGTGCAATCACAGCTCACTGCAGCCTCGAACTCCTGGCCTCAAGCAATTCTCTTGCTAAGCCTCCTCAGTAGCTAGGACTACAAGCATGCACCACCACACCTGGTTATTTTTTTCATTTGTTGTAGGAACAGCATCTTGCTATGTCGACCAGGCTGATCTCGAACTTCTGGCCTCAAGCAATCCTTCCACTTCAGCCTCCTGAAACACTGGGATTACAGGCCTGAGCCGCCATGCCAAGCTATGAAGTTTTATTTTAAGTTTCTAGATGTGGAGATTTCTTTTTTTTTTTTTTGAGACGGAGTCTGCTCTGTCGCCCAGGCTGGAGTGCAGTGGCCGGATCTCAGCTCACTGCAAGCTCCGCCTCCCGGGTTTATGCCATTCTCCTGTCTCAGCCTCCCTAGTAGCTGGGACTACAGGCGGCCCGCCACCTCGCCTGGCTAGTTTTTTGTATTTTTTAGTAGAGACGGGGTTTCACCGTGTTAGCCAGGATGGTCTCAATCTCCTGACCTCGTGATCCGCCCATCTTGGCCTCCCAAAGTGCTGGGATTGCAGGCTTGAGCCACCGCACCCGGCCAGGGATTTCTTTTTTTAAAGCAGCAAGTACTACCTGAACTAAAACAGGTGGTTTTGCAACTTGCTACATATTGTGGAAATAGTTGACATCTATATTGGTGAGGTTCTTACCAAAACCCAAACAGAAGGAATGCCATTTTGTAGAACAAATCTCAACTTTAAACTTCTTTCATCCATGGGTAAGCCCTGCATTTAAAAATATATATATATATGAATAATAATAATTTATTTAGGGTAAGAATACATATTACCTATCAGCAAAGATTTCCTTCTGTATGTTAGCTTACCCAGGCAAATGAAAATCTTAGTAAGAACATTTACACCTATGTCCGTCTTCTAAACTACACCTGTGTGTGTGTGTGTGTGTGTGTGTGTTGTGTGTGTTGGGGGGGTGGGGAGTCCCACTTTCTAATGTACAAGACTCTGAGGCCCTGGATTGTTATTGTCATAAATTGAGTTACTTCTTCTTCTGGAAAAAAATGCAAATGTTGTGATTACAGTCTTCTTTAACTTTCATGTGTTTGACTTGCATTAATTATATATTGGTAGAATTAAATGTTTCACAGTCGGAATTTGGACTTTTGCACATCAGTTGACAAGTGTTAGAAGCTTTCTCAGGTGGAGCAATGCCTGCCTCCGAAAGGTCCAGCTCCGTAAGCCAATGTTTGTACCACTATTTATGTGTTTGTTATTTTATGCTTCAAAAAATAAATTAGAAAAGAGAAATGAAGCTGCTGATACTAGTAACAAAAATATTGGTCCCATCACTGTAATATAATTAAGGCCGAGATGGAATTGATCAATGAGCTGCATGCGTAAGTCTCCATCTCAAATAGACTTTCAAATGGTTGCATTATAAAGGAAAAAAACTAGATTCAATGAAATGTGTTAATATTGTGTCTAAAAGGCACAATGTGTTCAGATATTTTATACTAGTTTTCAGTCTCTGGCAACAGAGCACATCCACCCAGCTGCCACCACAGCTAAAACTACAATACTATTTGTTCTGAAATGTCTTTTATGCATGCTTTCAAGAACGCATTATATACAAAATAGGTGTTTCTAAAGTGCTTCACTCTTCCTGTAGCCTCCCAGAGGCCGAATGCCACATTTGTAGCCCAGTTTTCATGACTATAAAGGCTCTGAGGGCCTGAATGTCATCTCTTCCCCACTGCTTGCTCCTTTATTCTGGTGTTATATTCCAACTCTACTGAACATTTCCTTTGGGCCAAATGTTTTAGAACTCCACTGTCTTGATTCAGTATAAATTTGTGATCTGTGTCAAATCCTCTTGTTGTGTAGTGAGGTGGGAACAGGCGAAGGCCATGGGAAGATGCTGAGCATGCATCAGGTGCTGTGCGAGTGACTGTGAATGCTGAGAGGACGCTCCTTGCCCATTCTACCACAATGGGAAGGTGGACAAGCAGGCATGGGTGTGCAGTGAGACCACGTCTACAGCATAGGCATGCACGAGGTTTTCGGAGACTTGCGAGAAGGATGTGTAAACCAGCAGCTAGTCAAGTGTTCCTAGATAGCAAAACTCAAAGTATCCCTTCAGAATGGAATATCATCTATCTAAGAAGTAAAAATTTTCAGTTGAATTTAGTGTCTGGTTCAGCTGACAGAGCCAGCACATATTTATTTCCTGCAGTGGGCTGAATCTGCCTTTCTAAAATTCATATGTTGAAATCCCAAACCCCCATGTGATGGCAGTAGGGAGGGTATGCCTTTGGAAGTTAATGAGATCAGGAGGATGGAGCCTTCATGAATGGATTAGTGCTGTTATCAAAGGGACCCCAGAGCACTCTCTTGCCTTCTTCTATTATATAAGGATCCAATGGTAGCTCAGCAGTCCTGCGGCCTGGAAGAGGCCCCTCACCAGAAACCTGAATGTGCTGGCTCCCTGCTCTCAGGCTTCCTGCCTCCAGAACTGAGAGAAATGCATATTTGTTGAGTAAGCCACAATAATTTATTATTTATTATTACTGTTATTATTTATTTATTTATTATGCATTTCCAAATGAGCTAAGACATTTTCTCTTTCTCTAAAAATCAGGAGTAAAGAGACAGAAAAGGGAATGAATTTCTAAGAAGACCAGAGTAGAATGGAAAAAATATCAGAGGAGGGAGAATTGTTAAGGATTTCTGGCATCTCAAGTGTGGATGCTGTTCTGAGCCAACCCAGGACAAGGCTCTGGAAAGGTAGGAGCTCTCTTTTGGGGGAATAAGAGAAGAATCCCATTCCTGAATCAGCAGGTACAGACACTTGCAATATAAGAGGCACACACAGAAATGTTTACCTGAAGAACTGCCTGGTGGATGGCTAAGAAAGCAGCCCTGCTTAACACACACACACGGAGAGAGGGACTTTGCAGCAAGACAGTGAATGATCTGCTTCTCAGCGGTGGCGAGGCCCTGTGAGTGGAATCCTTACATGCCCTCTTCCATGGGCTTCTGGGGTAAGAGCAGAGCAGCCTGCAGGCCTGTCCACCCCCAGCCTTGAGGTAAATTCCACCAGCGAACCAGATCCACCCATCCATCCAGAGCTTACAGTCAGCCTTGTGAGAGAATGGCCAGAAATAAAACAGAAACTCCTTACTTGTAAATCCCTAATTTATAAATACTTTGAAACAATGAAGAATCGCCAGCTACTGTGGTAAAACAGAGCACAGAAGAGAGACAAGTAAAGGTTCTAGTTAGCACTTGCTGAGCACTTTGTGCCGGCACTTTTCTAAAGATTTTGCAAATGGTAACTGATGTAATCCTCACATCCACTCTCTGGGGTGGTTTTCTTTTCTCTTTTCTTTTTCTTCGAGATAGAGTCTCACTCTGTTGCCCAAGCTGGAGTGCAGTGGCATGAATCTTGGCTCACTACAAGCTCCGCTTCCTGGGGTTCACACCATTCTCCTGCCTCAGCCTCCAAGTAGCTGGGAATACAGGTGCCCGCCACCACGCCTGCCTAATTTTTTGTATTTTTAGTAGAGAAGGGGTTTCACTGTGTTAACCAGGATGGTCTCGATCTCCTGACCTCGTGATCTTCCCACCTCAGCCGCCCAAAAGTGCTGGGATTACAGGCGTAAGCCACCGTGCCAGGCCTCTGGGGTGGTTTTCACAAAGGAGGAAACCAAAGCACAAAGGCTAGATGGCTTGCTCTAGGTCAAAAAACGAGTAAATGCCAGAGCCGGGATGAAAACCCAGGTTCTCTGTCTGTCATGAAACATACACTGCGTGGCTCTGAAGAGAAAAGAGAAAGTTAAAAGGAGATAATCTCTTATAGACTTTAAATAATTTTCCAGTGAAATTCAAGAAAATGTCACATCCATAGAAATAAAAACAAAGCCAAGTTTGCTATATAAAAGAAACAATATGTAAATCAGAAACAAATCATTGGAAATTTAAAATACGATGGCCAAAAATAAAAATGCAATTAAAAAGTTGTAGAAGTCCATTATAAGTCTTTCAAAGTATAGAGCAAAACACAAAGCTATAAAAAAAGAAAAATAAAATTTGAGGAGCATTGGCAATCAATTTATTGAGAAGGCAGTCGCCATCTAATAAATGTTCTAGAAAAAGAGAAGTGAAAAAATTAGGGAGGCTAATCAAGACTGTTTCGTAGAACTGAAGTGTATCTGAGGTTTAGATTTAAAATGTCCACTGATTTCTTGGTAACATGAATACAAAATAACAGAGACATAAACTTATTCCCAGGAAATTTCAAAGTACCAAGTGTCAAAAGAAGTTTATTCACTTCCAGAAGTGAAACCGGAAACTTCAGACTGGTACAGAAATATTTCACTGCCACTAGTAGGCATGAGAAGGCAGAGACATGATGTCTTAGATGTTGTGAAGAAAAAATTATTTGAGCTTGGGTATTTCCAGCCTTCCCTGTTTCTTGCCATCCTGCTTGCGCCCCGGGAGACCAGCAGCTATGCGCTACCTTGCCCTCAGCTTTCAGTTGGGTTGTGAGGATGACAGATACCAGCAGAAGACTGAGAGGAGAAAGAGAATGAAGTCAAAGTATGTATCCCCCTCATTGTGTTCTTGCCAGAGAGTTGCAGATTGGCTGCGTCTCTTCACTCAAGACCACAGGTCAAACAAGGAAGCCCTCCCTGTTCATCTGCTCTCTCTTTGGGCTTGCAGTGGAATCTGCCAACGATCTCTTTGATTTTCCTAAATGTTACCCACATCTTGTAATGCCCATATCTTTCCTTAATCCAAATTTTGCCCAATTACATAGTTAGGGGAACTATCTGAGACAGATAAACTTTGATAGAGAGTATGGAATTTCAAATCTAGAAATTCATACCCTCTAAACTATTAACAGAATAAGAAACAGAGATGCATGTATATTACCTATGGTTATAAAAATAACTAAAAGGATAACTAAACATAAAATTATAATGTCAAGAAAATGTATGAGGAAGACATTAGAGGGAACTAGAGTAGTGTAAAGAAGTAAGTTATTTGTCTCCCACGTTCAAGTAAGGAAAGAAAAGAAGTTTTGTCTGAGGAATGCAAGCCCTTTCAAATGATGAGGCCTAGAGAGACATGAAATGAGATAGCAATCACATCCTATTTTCTGCCTTTAAGCTATGTATTCACCTATTGAAACAGGCTTGCTATTGTCACAGATAACTACTAATTAACCTAATCATGCTTCACCAGACACTATATTCCACACCCCATCTCAGGAGAAACTCCTGCTCAGGAGTCATGTGGCCAGAGGGCACTAGATTTGTAACTTCCCCGGTTGCTCCCACAACGCCACTATTATAGAACCTAAGATTGGTCTCTTGATATATTTTTTAGACTTTTGCATTCTGGCAACAGACTGACTCCACCTGGACTTGTGACTCATCACTCAACCAGTCCTATGGCCCCTACCCAGAGGCAGACACAGCAATATGAGGACTGTTTTCCACAACCCCTGTGATTTCACCCCCAACCAGTCAGCAGCACCTATTCCCCAGCCCCTGCCCAATAAACTATCTTTGGAAAACCTCTAACCTTTGAGCCTTCAGAATGACTGATTTAAGCAGTAACTTCAGTTCTCCCATGTGGTCAACCTAATGTTAATTACACTCTTTCTTTACTGCAACATCATGGTCTCAGTGGACTAGTTTTGTCTGTGCAGTGGGCAGGAAGAACTCACTGGGCAATTATAGAAACATAGTCTTCCTCATGGCAGAGGAAGCTCCTGGAGGGATTAATAGAAGCATGACACACTTACTAAGGACTGGGTTTAGAATGAACGCAGTCACCTCTGCGTGAATTCCACTGGCAAAATCAAGTCGTCAGGCCCGGGCTCAACATTAGCAGGGTGGGGAGTACCGTTCTTCCATGAAGGTAAGGTAGGGGAAGGGGATGAATATTTGCATAATGATAATATAATATAATATAATATAAATAGGTATAAGGAAGGTAGAAGATTGAAAGCAAAATCAATGTTCTTAATTATAAATTCAATGATTGGCATAATCCAGGGGTGGTAAACTGTGACCCGCAGGCTAAATCCATCCCAGGTCTCTTCTGCACATGAGCTAAGAAGTTTTATATTTTTAAAAGGCTTTGTGGAAAAAGAGGAAGAGGAGAAGAAACAGACTATTTGTGGTTCACAAGGCCTAAAAATATCAACTGTCTGACTCTTTACAAGAAACTAGTTTGATGACTCCTGGCATAATCACACACAGAGGAAATATTCTAAATGCTTTTGAAACACAATAATTTGATTGCATATTCCTGGTGGAATCTACTTTCTGATAAAAAGAACTTTAAAAAAGAATATTAAACTGTTTTCTGTCATATTTTTGGTATTAGCAATGGTATTGTTATGAGAGCATCATATATGTAATAGAGAATTAAGCAAATGATTAACCATGTGGTTTTTGTTGGAAAATTTGCATTTTTTATCATTGGGAAAAAATACAGATATAAGATCAATAAGGTAAAGTCATATAGTCTTGAATTTGACTAAATTCAATGAACTAAAATCATATAGTCCTTGAATTTGAGCTGAGTAGCAGTATGACCTCATTTTATATTTTAATCTTAACTTTTGTTTTTTCCTGGATCCTTGAAAACAATGACAAAGCAAGTATCCTAGATGAATAGAAAAGACAGCCCCATGTTCCTGGTTTGGCAGACTCAAATTATGGTTAACATGCCGTTTCTCCCCAAATTTATCCAAAACTCAGTCAGTCCAATTCTAGCATCAGGAATTTGTAGAAATTGGACAATCAGATTCTAAAGTTGATATGAAAATGCCAGATGCCAGATACCTGAAATATTCATAATAATTTTTTTTAAAAAAAGAAACATTTAGAGGATTGACATCTGATTTGAAGACATATATAATATGTGTTGATACAAAGCTGTATTAATCAAGAAAGGTAGTATTTGTATATAAGAAAAAGCAAATAAATCTGTGGAACAGAATAAACTATCCAGAATAGATCCACATATGAATGATCCAATGATGTTCAACGAGGATGCTAAGGTTATTCATGGAGGAAAGACCAGTCCTTAACAACAATTGGTGCCAGAAGAACTATATATCCATATAGAAAAAAACAATTAATGTTAATCTTTCCTTTACCACCATATAAAAGATAACTCAATGCATCATAGACATTAATTTAAAAACTAAAAACTGTAAACTTCTGGAAGAAAACATAGGGAAAAAAATCTTTGCAACTTTAGAGTTGGAAAGCTTTTTTGATAGGAAACAAAATGTATACGTTTTAAAAATATGCTTTTTGAAAGACACCTATGATATTGGTCTTCAACCCAGTTTTTCTGACATACAACCCCTTTTTGAAGATTAGAATCTCCAAAATGGTGTGTTTTGTATGCTAATGAGTTGACTGGTAGCTGGGGGACCCCTAGGTAGCTTCAGAATGGGAACAGTTATCAGAAAGGACCAAGGCAGGATTTTCAGGGTCCAGGACTTTAAGCCACACCCCACAACAGCTGGGAAGAGAAAGAGACGCTGAGGGTTAAGTTCATCACCAATAGCCAATAATTTAATTAATCATGTCTATGTAATGAGGCTTCCATTAAAACCCAAAAGAACAAGGTTTGGAGAGCTTCTGGACAGCAGAACATGTGGAGGTTGCTGGAGGGCGGTGTGCCCAGGAAGACAGTGGAAGCTCCATGCCTCTTCCCCACTACCTTGCCCCATGCATCTCTTCCTTTTGTGTTCTTTGTAATATCCTTTATAATAAACTGATAAATGTGTTTCCCTGAGTTCTGTGATCCACTGTAGCAAAATTAATTGAACCCAAAAAAGGGGGTTGTTGGAGTCCTGATTTATATAACTAGTCGTTCAGAAGTTCTGAAGGCCTGAACTTGCAACTGGTGACTGAAGGGTGCAGTGGTCCCCCTCACAGGCTCAGTGACTGAGCTCTTAACCCGTGAGATCTAAACTGTCTCTACGTAAACAGCGTTGAATGGGAGGAGGCCCAGCTCCTGTCCACTGCAGGCTTGATTGCTTACTCATTGGTGGGGAGAAATTCCCACACGTTTGGTCACAGAAGTCTTCTGTGTTGATTATTGTGTGGAATGACAGCAAAGGAGAAACGATTGAGTTTTTTCCACCTTCAACACCATGAAGGAAAATTAAAAGGAAAAGACCCAGTTCAGGAGAAAATATTCTTTAAATGTTCATTTGATAAGGAACTTGTCTTAAGAATATATGAAGAACTTTTACAACTCAATAAAAAAAGAAAAAACTGATTTTATTTTTTTGAGATGGGGTCTTCCTCCGTCACCTAGGCTGGAGTGCAGTGGTGCCAATCTCAGTTCACTGAAACCTCTGCCTCCCGGGTTCAAGCAATTCTCCCCCTTCAGTCTCCCAAGTAGCTGGCGACTACAGGTACATGCCACCATGCCTGGCTAATTTTTTGTGCTTTTAGTAGAAACAGAGTTTTGCCATGTTTGCCTAGGCTGGTCTCAAAACTCCTGTGCCCAGGTAATCCACACTGATCCAGCACTCCTGTGCTCAGGCCCTCCCGTAATGCTGGGATTACAGGTGCGAGCCACCGTGCCCAGCCAAACTCTAATTTTTTAAATGGGCAATGGATTTGAATAGATACTTTACTAAGTAATGTAATAAAAGGCAAGTAAGCACATTAAAAACCTATTATCAGATGATCTTCAATGGGGTGAACAGATTATTGGCTCATGATGATACATCCATACCATGAAAATTCTACCTACCAATAACAAGGAATGAATTATTGACAAATGTGGTAACTTGGATGAATCTCCAGGTAATGCTGCTAAGTGAAGAAAAGCCAATCCCTGGAAGGTCATATACTATATAATTCCTTTTGTTACACATTCACAAAATGACAAAATTATAGAAATGGAGAACAGATTGGTGGTTGCCGGGGATTAGAGACTGGCAGGCAGAAGTCAGGGAAGCATGGCTATGAAAGGGCAGCAGGAGGGAGCCTTGTGGTGATGGACATGTTTGGAATCTCGGCTGTGCTAATGTCAGCTTTTCTGGCTGGTTATTGTGCTATGGCTTTGTAATATGGTACCATGAGGGGTAAGCAGGGTAAAGGGTGCACAGGACCTTTCTGTATTTATTTTCTAACACTTCATGTGAATCTATAATTATCTTGAAAGTAAAAATTTAATTTAAAAATCCTTGCAAATAAAAGGGAGAAACCAAAGCCTGTGTAATGCCTTTCCTCTATGCATGCTTTCTCAGTGAAACCACAAAACTGATAAGGGAAAGTTTTCTTTTTTATGAACATATTTCAGCTGACAAATGAAGAAGGTGCGATGCGGCTAGACTATCCCCATGTGTAACCTTCTGTGAGGTGACAGATTATGACGCGATCATTGATGGCTGTGAACATCGCACAATAAGGTCTTATGAACCTCAGGCAGCACCACCTCTAAAGCAGTCTTACCACAAAATCTTAAACCTGGACCTGATCAAGCATCTGGACTGGCTTATGGATATAGAGAAAATGTAGGGGACAGATGACCATGGGAAATGTCTCCGTGGGGCAAAATTCACAAAATTCAGATTGTTGGAAAACTCTCCAGGACCAAAGGTCTAGATTGTTCAAAAACAACAACAATGAAAAAAAAAAAAAAACTGCCAGAAAGAAAAAAAAACACAGAGGAAGAAGGTAAATTAAAAGAAACATCAGAGTTATACCCATCAATTACAATGAGTAGGTCTGTTTGGGCCCCAGGTTCAAACAAACCATGTAAAAATTTTAAGAGCATCCATATGACAATTGGGAAAATGTGAACACTGACTCCATGTTTGATGTTACTAAGGAATTATTAACATTTAGGTGTAAAAATTGTATTATGGGTATAACTTTTTAAAATCAGGTATTCGTACCTGATTTGTACATTTGTACATTATACATTTTTGTACAATTGTACAAAAATCATTTGTATAGATACATACTGAAATATTTATAGATCAAATTATAAAAATCGGAACTGGCCACTCATCTGTAATTGTTGAAGCTGGGTGATTAGTACATGGGTAGGGGTCACTATAGCTGGGTGATTAGTACATGGGTAGGGGGTCACTATACTAGTCTCTCTGCTTTTGCACATATTTGAAATCTGTAGTAAAATTTTTATTTTAGGAAATACAAACAAAGTAATTTAATATTCCCCATATTGGCCTCTGCAAAACTAATATCTCCGTAACTTGGGGATCTTGGAGCTTTTTATGCGTGGCATAAAAATGACAATGTACATCCCTCTCCCCACAGGACACAGAACACATTTACGAGTCTTTTCACCCTCATCTCATTGGAGATTTTTATTGGGTGAAGAACCCTCAGTAGGCACGAAATTCATTTCACAAGCAGAGAGATGCATTATGCTCCATTTATTGCTCATCCTAAATTATAAACATTTCCAGTGAATGTAAAGGAAGATATGATTGAAAAGGACTCTATGAAGACAGGATGTTTCTGTACAGTCCTCGTATCTGCTCATCTGTTCCAACTTTCCAGGGATTTTACCAGAGATTTAAGACCATTCTCCGAGGGTTTGTGGTAGAGGGATTTTTCTTAACTAAGGAGTGCAAGTAGCAAGCAATAGCCCACCCAGTGGAGACAAAAAGAAGGGTGTCAGTGTTCCCAGTGGTTAAAAAACCAAAAAAAGACATCACCCTGGACACCTCTGAGAATTATACAAGGAGATATACACAGCCCCCACCTTTCCTGAGTTCAAAGGAAGGTGGGTTTTGAAAGAAGAACAGGGAGAGTAGATCTCTTCTGGATCTTCTGATGCTCACAACAAAGAGCTCAAGGTATCTGAGTCAACTCTTGAGGCTTCTCTGAATAGACGGATGAAGAGAGCATATGACAAGCTTGCAACAGGTTCCCCGAAGTTTTAAGAGAAAAGAACAGATTGCTCTTTGCAAAAACAAACCCAGCTAGGTGCGTGGAGCCCCAGTAGATAGAAGAGAATGAAAACATCAACGTTCTGAAATTGTAGACAGGTGCACCATCCCTTATGGATACCAATCTGTGCTCCCCATTAAAATTCTGTGCCCAGGTCACCTGGCCAGGGACAACTGGCTCACCAGGAGGCCTATATATCATCTTCTCCAGGCCCTAATTACAGCTCTATCAATAGGACTTCAGCCAAGGAGGTGGTTCGGTTTTGTCACTGGGTCCCTTGAGGTCCATGGTAACCTCTTCTTCATTCTCTGCAGGCAGATCACACTTATAATAAGATCAGAGGCAGAGAACTTTGACAACTACCCCCTTGCCCTCTGGCCCTGGGGTCAGGCCTACTCAAACAACATCTGCTGTCCCAAACCCGGAGAAGTGTAGATTTTGGCACTGGTAGAGAATAACAACTATTGTTGACAACTTGATCTTGTGGGCCTGGAATTCCCCCTATGTTTTCACAGTTCGGAACCTATTCCTGCCACCTCTATCAGGGAAGATAAATGGGCATGAATAATGGGCAGACGAGTTTCCCAAAAGCCCAGACAGGCTGCAGGGAGCACGTAATGAGCAGACAGTGCGGTTCATGCCGGGGAGCCCAGGTTTATCCAGGCCTCATCCTCACTCCCTTTCTCTACAGATAATTGGACCCAACAGGACCATTCTGAATCACTTTTCTCTCTTCAGTTATTCTTCAGTTCTACTCAAAGGGTCAGTTTAGGGCATAATTAAAGTCAATTACTTTCTGAAAGGCCATCAGGACAACCTTTAGAGAAAACGATAGCAGCCCCACACTTGCTGTAGGAATTATTAGCTTGTCAGCCTCCAGGCTCATGGAGACAAATGATCAAAAAGTTAGAGAGATCCAGGTGTTCACCTATTTGCTCACTTATTCTTTCATTGTGAGTGCGCATGTGTGGGTGTGTGTGACATTTATTATGAGCCAGAGGGCAGGAGCCAGCGACACAGTGGTGCAGAGAATAATCGTATTCCCTGCCTTCATAGGGCATACAGCTTGGTGGAGGACACAGATGTGAATTCAGTAATTGCCCCAATAAATTCTTATTCTCCTACAGATGAAGAAATATGATATGATGTGATGGACAACAGAGACTTACATGGTGTGGTCTGGGCTGGTCTTTCTGAAGCTAAGACTGACAGGATGAGCAGGAGTTTACCAGACAAAGAGGAGTGGAGGGGTTTTCCAAACACATCTCAGCACAAACTGTTGTCTTTGCTGGGAGCTGAAAAAAGATAGTGTGGCCAGAAACCATTAGGTGAGACGCTGGACATGAGATACAACCTCAACAGGTGGAAGAAGGTCGTGAGAGATGAACAGAGGAATATAGTACAGCAGAGAGGATGCAGAAGCTGACGTCAGGGTGTCTCAGTTTGAAACCAGTGGCCACCCTGTTCCTCTCCCATGTGGTCCCATCATGGGCCTCTCGGGTCTGGGATAAGAGGCTAATGTATATCTTATACCCTAAGCAGGGGTGGTTCCTGCACTTTAGCAAAAAGCTAAGAAACTAGGGAAAAGAGATGGAAATAATAAAGAAATAGGACAAAGACTTTGAAGATCAAAGCCCTCGGGCTGTTCTCTTTTTAAAATTTTTCTATTTAAATTTTCTTTTATTTTTATCAAGAAGGGTCTCACTATGTTGCCCAGGTTGGTCTCCAACTTCTGACCTAAAGCAGTCCTCCCACCTTGCCTCCTAACATGCTGGGATTACAATGTGAGCCACCACATCTGGCCTTCTGGGATGTTTCTCAACAAAACATTGAATGCCAAGATTGGTTTTGTGCCATGTGCCAACTTCACAGAAGCCAGTCTATGAGCCACCAACTCCACTCAGCAATTACATCTTCTGGAGCTTTAGTTCAATTCCTGTAGACACACCACTGCTTGTGGCCTGACTCTTTGCCACCCAAGTGTACTCAGCCCCCACTGGGGAGTCTGCCAGGCTTGCATGGCTCCCACTGCACTTGCTGTGCTGGGACCGAAAACAGTTTTTGTTCTCCTAGCTTAACTCCACTGGATTCATGGAGGCTCTGGCCTCCTCAATGGTTGTCCTGGGACAGGGAAGCTGGTTAGCACAATTAACACAACCTGGTCACGCAAGACATTGATGGTCCGTAATGTGAACTTTGACTAGTAGGAGACAGAGAATGGAAAAAAGCCAGCAGATAAATTATCTGGCCTTCCTCCAGTATGACGGACTGTTCTGAGCCACAGTGTTTCACATGTCTTCCCTGGAGATGTCCCACATGACTTCAGCAACCAGCTGGAGTTCTGGAGAAACCGTTGCCATTCTGGTAACATATGACCTTGTATTTGCTTTCTCTCCTTCCTGCTTTATCTCCTTGCGTCCCTTACTTGGTTGTTGGGATTGCACCTCCCAATAAAGCATTAGCATGTCGGCACTGCTTGGGGCTCTGTTTCCTGGTTTAAGATTCTGACTCCTGAATGCTGAAGCAGTGAGTTCAGAAGGAGGAGTCCAGGCTGGGCTCAAACCTGGTGAACAAGAGTGCTGTGGTGCATGAATGAGTTCTTCCACAGATGTGAGAAAAGATACTTAGTACATGCCACCCCTGAGCTATCCTTCTGTGGCAAATGTGTGCTTAAAGTCAGCAGTTCCCTAAATACACTTGAGATCACAGATGAAGCAAAATCAGACTAGCTCCCAACATAGAAAAGCACAATAGGAAAGAAATATTTGGTGGTGAGAAGTTCATAGCTATGAGCAAATTAGGCAGTGAGACCCAGCATGCACTGTGGGAGAAGTTGAAAACAAAAACATGGATAAAATTGCTTAATGGATTATAACAATATGCATGACTGTGTGCCAGGCAGTGTGCTAAGACTTTCTTGTTTCATCCCATTTGCTTATTATAACAGTACTCTAAGACATACACTCTTACAAACCCTTATTTCACAGAGGAAGAAACAGGCCCAGAGAAGTTGGCTAACTCATCCAAGGTCACAGAACTGAGTGGCAGAGTCAGTCTTGGACCCCAGGAAGGCTGGTTTTGAATTTCATGCTTCTAACCTGAGTACTGACTGTACTGCTTGGTGGAGTTCTCTGCTAGTCCTAACTTTCAGGCAGAAGTGAGCACTACTGAGATCACATGCCTGTTTTGAGGGGCTGATACCAGGAGGGAGATTAGACTTTTCTGTCTAATCTGTAGTTTGTCTCTTCCATGAGTCTTGGGATCAGAACCCTGAATCAGAGAGCGACGGATACTGGCCAAGGTAGATGTGATGGTCTGAATGTGTTTAACACACAGCATGTATTAGAATCCTCAACTCAGCAGTGTCAGGAGGTGGGGCCTAATGGAAGGTGTCCAGGTCATGGGGGTTCCATATTCATGAATGAATTAGTGTCCATTATAAAAGGACCTGAGGCTGTGAATTCCATCTCTTGCTCTTTCTCGTCTTTCTCCTCTTTCCCTCTTGCCTTCTGCCACGGGTAATGCAGCAAGAAAGCTGGCACCAGATGCAGCCCCTTGATCTTGGACTGCCCAGCCTTTAAAACTGTGAGCCAATTAAATGTTTCTTTGTAAATTACCTGGTCTCTGGTATTCTGTTATAGCAGCACAAACAGGCTAAGATCGTAAGATAGTAGGGAAACAAGCTCCAGATGTACTTGAAGTCTCTTATTCTTAATTTAGGAGTTAAAGAGCAATCCCCTCCAGTTTCCATTAGAAATGCTTCTTCCATATCAAATATTGTGGGATAGCCTAAAACACCTTTCAACACTTCTCCAAAATTCAACAGATATGATTTCCACAGACTTTACTCACAGGGGCTCCAGTAGAAAAGGAAGAGGCTTGGGTTTAATTGAAGGTGGCCTCAGACATCTGTGAGGAACAGCCCTTTTAGAGACATATCCCTACAAAGAAAGCGTCAGAATTATTATCCTAATACGTGGACATCCACGGTTCCTTCAGCACCATCGAAATGCAGAGACAATGGGGAGATGCAGGGAGAGGGCTCTGCACAGTGCGGCCAACTTGCCAGGTTGAAGACAGACAACCTCCATGGAGCAGGGACTTCAATCAGTTAATTCCCCACCCCCATTGTTGCTTACTAACATGGGACACTGATTAAAAATTAGATTCTCTGCACGAGGCTTAACTTATAATTTAAGAACTTTTGCTGTACAACCATTGCAAAAACAATTACATAAAGATTAATTAGCAAATTCCCGAAACAGTAGTAAACAGCAAAGTAGTTTTTAAAACCATTATCTCCAAAATCTGAACGTTAATAACAGTTGTAGCCCAGGGAGAAATAAGAGGCACACTGGCACAGAGTGGAGTAAAGGGAGGATGTCCTTCAACACCAGCCCAAGTGTCGGCCCAAGTCTCCACGGCTGCTGTGCTGTTAATTACACTCCAGAACTCTCTGGCCACCACGTCTTGAGAGGCCCCAGGCTCCTCCTATGAGCCTCTGCATCTGTAGCCTTGACAAACGTGTCATTGCTGGCCTGCCTCCAACAAGAGGCCTTTAGCCCTCAGAAGAGAGGTAGGCAGCAGGGGGCACGAACAAGACATTTTAGTGGGGAATTCATAAAATTTGGATTTGTCAGAAAACATCTGTAACGATGACTCTTGTTCTTCGGAAGACACTGATAAATTTAACCCAACCCAGACCCCTTAACATAAACTCTGAAATAAAAGTTTGGCAAAGGAAGCCAGTGAGAATGAAATGTAACCATAGCAACTATGCAGTCAGCACACACACTGTACGATCACAGGGTCACAAGATCCTCACGAAGCCACACTATCTTCATTCTGTTATTATTTACTTATTTATTTATGAGACAGGGTCTCGCTCTGTTGCCCCAGTTGGAGTCAGTGACACAAAGTAGTGTGCGGTGCTCAGTGCAGCCTCTAACTCCTGGCTCAAGTGATCCTCCTACCCCAGAGTCCCCAGGGGCTGGGACTACAAGCACATGCCACTAAGCTCAGTTAATTTTCTTTTTTTAATTTTTTTGCAGAGATAGGGTCTGACTACATTGCCCAGGCTGGTCTCAAACTCCAAGCCTCAAATGATCTTCCTGCCTCAGCCTCTCAAAGTGCTGGGATTACAGGCGTGAGCCACTGCATGCTGCCGTATTACCTTTATTCTTAAGCCAAAGTCACTTGCTTAGCCTCGCACATGGGGAGTCTTCTCTTTTCAACTCTAAAGCCCATTTGTTCACCTTGATACCACACAGATGCCCTTTGTGGTGCAACATTTAGCCCAATGAAGGCTAATTGTGTGAGTCTCACCATTGTGTGAGTCTGGCGTGAAGTATGCCCTAGACTTGACAATGATTGATTTCTCCAAAGAACCCCTTCAGCAGGGAGATCCCAAATCAGAGAGACCTTGCCTTCACCCGGGACAGCCAATGTCTGCACAGCTCCACACGAAGCACCAGCTACTGTGGAGGGGTTGACCTGGGCCTGGAGTCCAGGACAGGCTGAGGACCGCCCCTCCTCCAGTCCCCTCCCTGAGTATCAGTCCCTGAGTTAGACACTGTCACAGGGGAGAGTTAGGAAGCCACCTTCTGACTCACCACACCCATTCCAGCCAGGTCCTCTCGCCCTGGCAAGCACCCAGGGACTGTATGTTGATTT